>NC_133930.1:85216961-85408417 GCF_964199755.1 Larus michahellis
AAACATTTTTTATTTTCTTTTTGGTTTATTTTTTTTTTAATTTAAATTCTAGTTCATATTTGGTGTTTTCTTTAAGAATACATGCACAAGTTCCACGATCAATATAAGATTTATACTCTAAATAAAAAGAAAGTTGGGTTTTGGTGGGTTTTTGTTGTCGTTGTGATTGCAGAAAAAAGTTATGGAAACTTGAGCTCAAAAAAACTGTAATATACATACAATGTTTTAAATATCATGGGGTTTATGCTGTTTCTCATTATTTTCTGGGACTGAGTGCAAAAGCTTTGTGACTAGAGATATTGCTGTCTTGTCCATGTCTTGTCCTTTAGATTTTTGTCCTTAAGCTTTTCTGAGCAGGAATTGTAATGTTCTTTATACTTCTGTGCCTAGCACACTGGGATTGACAAGATTTGGGGCTCTATCAGCTGCCAACATATACAAGTGAAATAAAAAGAGCTGAAAACAAAACAAAGAGTCTCTTTAACATCTTTCATCCTTTGAGTGAGGGGATTTAGAAGAGAAGAAAAACATTAATTCCTCTGCTTTGTAGCTATTGCACTGGGATAGTGGATAGGCAAAGAATAAGGTCTCTTTCATTTAAATAACTATCTTTGTGCATGTCTATACTTCAGACCTCATTGCAGTATGCAGATATCCTAATATACTAGCACATGAGCAGTTGTCCTCCTGCAAAGAACAGCATTCCTGCTCCTTGCTAGCCAAACTAGCTGGAAAAATTAAAAAATAAAATAAAATCTTTTTTTAAAAAAAAAAAACACAACAACAAACTTGTAAATAATTCCAAAGGCTGCAGTGAGCTCTGCAGGCTGGATTCTAGTTCTTTCCAACCCTGCTAATACCATCTAATGTGCCCTGTGCATGGGCTGTGGCCACACGGTAGGGCAGCCCTCACTGCTTCCAAGGTATAGTAGAGTCTCCAGGAAGGAGATCCTTAAAGCTTCAGGTCTGGTTGAGGAAATAATTTTTCTAGTGCCGTAATTAGCTGCTTATCTCACTTTTCTTTTGGATGGGTAAGTCCACCGGTCACTTCTCATTCTTTTTTGCGATGAATAACACAATGGTTACTGAAATACGGAGAGGGTACCTCCCAGCTAAACTGGTAAAGTCCGAATGTTGATGTTGGTCAGGTATCAATTGACCATCATCTAGAAGTACAAGGCAGTACTAGGCAGTACAAAAATGGTGATGATGATGAATCAACTGCAATTATCTTATTTCACCTGAAACCACCAGGCAGATTTCCTTTCTTGTACCTTTATCGTAAAGTAAATCCTTTTCAAGGGGCCAGTGACAACTCTAATGGATAATTTACAATCTACTGAGCTTCTGGATTAAATAACAGCGAGTCTGTAAACCAACAGGCTTCAGAGAAAACACTACTAATTTGTTTATTGCCCTCTCTCAGTTCCCCAATTACGATTGATCTCCGCTTAGCAGTCTAGTGCTGCTAATTGTTTGGAAAAGAATGAAATGACTTAATCTTTATAGGCATCTTCTAGCCTAGGGTTTGACTTCATAATTCACTCTGTCAATCTCGCTGAAGCAAAGATAAGTGGAGTGCATAGTTGCGTACTGTACTTTAACAAATACTTAATTTACAAACACTGAAGCCCAGACAGTCTCTGCTAAGTATCTGACAAAACGGTGCCACTGATGGCATCTGGCTTCGTGCCACTGATGGGCAGGCAGGAATAAGCCTCAGAGAGCACTTGTCTGTGCCGCCGTCCTGGCAAGGCTCAAGCTTGAGTCAGAATCTAATCAGCTGTTTATCTCCTTATTGCTTCTAGGGTGTCGATCGCTGCGAGTATTTAACACCGGGAGGAACCTCTGCAGATGCAATCACTTTGAAAGGTTTCATGAGCTGTTTGTTAATATTATTTTTAGCTGGAGACTGCTTAGCTACAAACACTTGCATTTTCAGAACACAAAGGCACTAGGACTTATGATGATAAGGACTTAAAGTCTTATTTTGGGCAGTTTCTGAAGTCTTCAGTATCGAGAATTCAGTATTTGAGGAGTTCTATTTTCCTGCTCTTGCTGGATCTCTTTTACGCCAATACTGCACAGTCTCTGGTGACCACACCAAAAATTGTCAGTGTACAAGGGGAGTATAACTCTCCAGTTTTGTGGGTGTGAAGTCACAAATTGTAGTGCCTGCTCCAGTTCAGGTTGGAGAGAGTTCATGTTGTTGACAACAGTTTTCATAAAAGTAGAATAGCTTGAGAATGACCCGCTTCCTGATGTTTTTGAACCTAGTGGTGAGAGCTTTCACTTGTGAGGTAGAAGATCTTGTTCTTCTTGATAGAAGTAAGAAGATGAAAAGATTAGAAATTCATCTAAATGCTTTTTCTTTGGTGATATTACAAAAAAAAAAAAACGACAAAAGACAGTCTGCTGTTATTTGAGCCTTCCACATTTTCTTTCAGTCACCTTACGGTTGACTTGCCCACCTTGCAAGGTCCTTTTTTCAGCATCCGTTAGAAGCAGGATCTAAAACTCTCCCAATACACTGAATGGTACGATGTGCATCCTTCTTGAGGCAGTAGGTGTATTAGTGAAATATTAAGCAAGATGGGGTTTTGCAGAACTCGTCCCTTCCAGCCCATAGCTGTATTTTAGAATAACCACCAGTAAATCCGTGTTTTATCCTATGCTGGGTTTGCCTATATCTCAACAACATTATTTTTGCTTTCAAAACTTATTCTGCATGCTTTGACACCGTTGAGTTCTGACAAAGAATCTTACTCTGGTCGCTTTTCTCTTGTGTTTGCTGTTCTTCAGTCATACAGAGCTTCTGGCTCAGATCATGGGGTAATTAAATGGCAGGATCGGTTTCTTCCAGAAGTATGTTTGCGTATGTTCTTTCAGGTTTCAACTCCCGTTTTCTGAGTCAACTTGATTATGTTGTGTGGTATAAGCTTAGGGGGCATCAGGAGAAATTATTGCACTTGTCAGAGAATCAGCAGTGGAGGATCAACAGTCAATAAGAGAGGATCATTAGAACTGATTCAGATGGGGCCTCTTGGGATAAAATAGTTGGTCAGAGCAGGAAAATCAGTTTGCTCAAGTATACTGATAACGAAGTGACAGAGCTTTCAACAGGCTGATTAGTAAGGGATATCTGACAAAGGGGACTGCAACTTCATAAAAAGGGGACTCTCCTATTGACCACTAAAAAAAGAAAGAGATCAAAAACAGAAACGACGGGAATAAAAGAGGAAGGTGATAGCAGACATAAGACTTTTTTCTGACATGTTAATAAAAGTTCCAGAGCTTTTATCATTATATTATGGAAGGGAACAGAGTCAGAGGAGAATATCTACATGTTCTGGCTGCACCTTACTGTAAGCCCCAGTGCCCATTAATGTGCTGCTGGGGTAATGTGAAGGGTTGGTGCTGGTCCTGGGGTTGACTTCTGCTTTGCATGGGTTAGGATCTGGGTGCAGCAATCGAGACAGAGAAACCACAGAAAAGCGGTACTGGAGTCCAACAGAAACAGTAAAAGCACACGAGCTGATGGGGAGTCAGTTGAAGTGGACCGGCAGCTCGGTGCGTGTCCATCATAAAAAGCTTGGTTTGGCTTTTGTGACTATTTTCCAGTCACAAGAGGTGAACCCATAAAGTAGGTCAGCCGGCGCAGAGGCGAGTGTACGGAGCTCCCAACAATTTGAGCTGGTGAAATGAATATACGTATCCAGAGCAAGAGTATAATCTTATGTCATGAGTATATTTGATCTAAAATAAATTGCAGTGAAACTTGCACTAAGGAGGAATTCCAGTAGGCAATATCCTCTCCTAAGACTGCTTCAAAGTATCCTCAAGATTTCTAGTACAATTATATCCAGACTTAGTAAAATGCCAACTCCACTTGGCAACTGACTTTTTTTTTATTCGTAGTCCCTGGAGTGGTAGCTTAAGACATCCCTCAGTATACTTCACCTGTCTGAAACACTTTCACATGTTCATAGGGCTAAATTAAACTGAAATTACTCTTTTTTTTTTTACAATCCACAGTACAGCTCTTAGATAATCCCTAAAATAATTCTGAATAAAAATACGCCATCAAACAAGCTTTCAGCATCTGCTCATTACACTGTCTAAAGTTAGTATGCAATGTATTTCTAATTCTCTCAATTGTTTTCCTCAGATTTATTCTAATTCTATGCTAATAAGTACGAGTACTAAATTCATGATGCTTCTGTGGTACATAATACATTTAAAATCTCAAGTGAAAGGTTTAGATCGGGAAGTAAACTGGCTATCTGCAATGTAGTAATGGCTGAGAAAATCCTTGAAAGGGCATTGGGATGTGAGAATGAATTTTCCCAAATTTATGCTTATAAATGTGAATTAGAAATAATATCATCTGAATAGAGATGAACCACTTAAAAGCGCCACACTCATGAAGGCTTCAGATTGGTTTCTAGGAGAAGGGGGAAACACAAAAGAGCAAATCATCTGCCCTCCAAAATCCACTTTTCTCTTATTTCGGTGTTATTCACTACCATTTACTGAGTAACAACAAAATAACCTTGATGCTGTTGACAGCCTGTCTTCCCTTCACCCAAAGCACAACGTAACGCCTCATTTGTGTCACCTCTGAAATTAGGTCTAAACCGGCGATTCGCGGGCCAAATTGGGTGCCTCCAGGTGGTTCCGGCTTCCTACCTGCGCGGTCACCGGGGGACGGTCCCTCTCCTTAAACTGGTCCTCAGCAGAGCCCTAGCCGGGCGCAGACATCATGTCGTCTTCACCCTGAGATGCTCACCACCCTCTCGAGCTCTGCCCACGGGTACGTTGCTGCTGTTGTCAGAGGGACTGGCATCAGTGGGGGTCTAGAAGTAGCTTTTTGCATTTCTTTAGTTTTACGGCTCACACTGGACCCGCACACCTCCAGCCCCATTTTCAATTTATTTAAATCTTTATTAATAAAACGCAGCCATTATCAGCTACACGCTAATAAGCAAACAATACTGGAAAGGGGTTCTGACAAAATAATGTTGTTGAGTGCTATGTTTTCTTTCACACTGAGTTTACCGTGTTCGAGTTCTGAATTGTAAGAAACATGAAGCAGTGTTAACAGTGTTAGGTAACTGTCTCAGAGGTACGAAACAATGAAAAAGACAATGAATGTCTATTATTCCTACAGTATGAATTCTTCCTAAAGTAACTTAGATGCTTCCTTTTTACTTGGTAGTGCTTTTTGTTTCCTCTATTAAATAGTGCTTAAAAACCACAACTTCAGTCAATCAGTAAACAGGATCATTACTTCTAAGTGTTTCAGATTCCGAATCAAGGGTTTCATTTAATTTTCCAAGTGGAATAATGCATATAGATGAGGATGTCAAATTGCAAATAACCTGTATTAGAACAGCGTGTACAGTGCTTATGGTAAGTAATCAACATTATTGACTTAGCTTAGGGATTTAAAATGCTGAAAAACACTAACAGAATAAATTGATTGGAAGAATGGAGATGTGCATCGCTGTGTTAAAAATCTGAAGTGAGAGTAAAACGATGCAATAGTATTTTGTAATTTAGAAATATATATGCATAGATATACATATACGTATATATGGATAACGCCAGTATTATTGATTTAAATTTCCATAGGGGCCAAAGGAAGCATACTGACTTTGATTTGAATGGTTATGCTGGGATTCATTATCAATATGTTAAAATACAAATTGTTGGCTGTATCATGCCCCTGCTGAACTTTTTCCATTAGTAGTTAATGACCATCAAGTCTTTCTTTTCATAGTTTTTAATGCCATTTATTTTTCCTTCCTTCTATAATCACTGTTGTCACGCCGGAAAACCTTTCCAGAGATACTGACAAAATTAAAATTATTCGTTTCTAAATCCAAAAACTGTAGACTTGTATCTGTCAGTAGGAGCATTACCACGTAATTCTTAGCGATTTCTTGCATTTCGGCGTGAGCAGCCAAGGCTGCCGTAGGGAAGTGCCTCCCAGCGTTTTCACGAGGGACCGAGGTTTGAGGTGTTCATGTAACCCAGAAGTATACGTGGCCTCAGCTCAGAATTGGACTGTTATTCGTAAGAGTGCATCAGACTTGTGCCACAAGCAAGCTGAGCCGGAAAAGAAGCTGCTGCTTGTAAGGACTTCGTTTAATATTTTCAGCTGTAGGTGAATGTGATCCCTGGATTTGTTTGTTGTTTGTCATTCCTGGGACTCAGCGTATCAGACACAAAGCACGCCAAAGCCCGGTGGTGATATTCTTGCCCGCATTAAAAAATCTCTTTAATGCCGCGGGTTGCCTTGTTGATTTCATGGAGACTGTCTGCTGCACAAAATGTTAATTGCAAGTATACCATGATCTCGCCCTGACTGCAGACAGGCTGACCGCGCAGGAGCTCCGGTTCACGGGCGTTTTGGCTGTGGAGTCACCTTGGGTTGATTCCTTGTCAGATCTCATAAACGCCGCGTCCGTCCTCCCCAGCAGCCGGGTGACACCACCTGGAGGGAAACCCAGGCTCCCGCTGCCGCCACGGACGAACCTCCCCATCTGCCGGGGCCACGTCTGGGCTAGCATAACAGCAGGCAACGCTTACATTCCTTTAAGGTCTCCTTTAAATTTTTTATTTTTTTTTTTTTGGTGGGGGGTGGTTAGAAACAAGTTATTAAACTCCGCAATCCTGGTCTGACACGGTGGCGTGCCGAGCCAGGATCGCTGCTGCCCTTCTGAACCGGCGTGCTGCGCTTCGCCCCCAGCATCACGAGGTTGGTCATGGATGAAGTATTGTCTGTCTACCTGTAAATAGGTATAATTTGGAAAGCAGCAGGGGTTGCCGTGGGGTGGAAAGTGCAGTATAACGGCCCAGACCTGCAATTGTTCCTTGAAGCTACGCCAGTGGTAAGCAGTAATGGGTCAATGCCTCCCCTCTGGTTTTAAAAGCATTAGTGGAAATTTTGCTTGAGCAGAAACTGTGCCATTAGGCCTTTGAGTCAGATGCTTTCTATACACCTTTTCTATCATGCAATGCCTGTGTCGTAATAATGATGTTATATCATTGCTGTTCATCTACGTTAAGCTACTTTATAAACCGCCCTAGTGAAGTGAATAATCTGGTTCCTCTACTGTGCATGGCAGACATCATTTGTAGTCTAAGTTCACCCAAACATTTACATCTATATGTGTGCCTGATTGTGTGCGTGTGTGGAAATATACATATTAATTACAAATCCCCCTATGTTAGCCTTGCAAATGAAACCCTGTTCAGCTCGGCGCGTGGAAGCTGCGATGCGTGAAATGCCAGACGTCTTGCTGCCCGTGCAACTTAATTTGGACTTCTAGGGTGTCCAGTGTGTCTACTTGCTGACGAAGGGGGAACTCTTTGCAAAGCGTGCGTGTTGCGGTTTGAGAAACCCACGACGATTTTATTGTCGTTTAGACAATTATTCTCTCACCCAGTGACCCCTCCCCACCCGGGAAGGGGAGTCGGGGAAAACAAGGAAACGCAAGGGTCGAAATATAAACAGATTTAATAGAATAAGACTAAATAGCTAACATTTGGCAGGGGGTTTGGACTAGATGCTCTCCAGAGGACCCTTCCAACCCCTATCGTTCTGTGATTCTGTGATTGATAACTCTAAAGAACTGATATTGATCATGATACCAATGTAAAACACACAAGGACTATGCCCAGCCCATCCCACCAGCAGGAGCCGTGCGCTCCCTGCAGACACAGCCAACATGGGACCCTGCGAGCGCTGCGGCTGCGGGAGGAAGGGAAGGGCTCAGGGCTCCGGCGCCGGGGCGAGGAGTGCTCAGGATGGCAGCCATCATGGGAGAGGGAGAGAGAGAGAGAGAACTCCTCTGCAAAATTTCTAATTTCTATTGAATGTGACGTTCACGGTATGAAATAACCCTGTTGGCAACTTGGGTCAAGTGCCCGGGTCTCGCTCCTCCTCATCCCTGCACCTGAGGAGCTCGAAAACACTGAGACATTCAAACCTGCAAACCAGAGCTGTCTATAAAGTAAATACTTTCACAAATTCAGACACTAGAGTCTTCTAAAAATGCAGCTTTCCCAGGCACTAGAAAAGACCTTAGTGAAAAGTAAAATTAGTGAAAGAGAAATTAGTCCTGCGTCACTCAAACCAAGACAGTGCCCAAATAATTCAATTTTTTTTTTTTTCAGCTGCTAGGCACAATGGAGTATGAAGTTTTATAGGGAGTGGAAAGCAACATGTTTCTTAACTTAGTGCTTCCACCTGAGCATTACTTTTAGGGTTTTTTTTTAAATCACATTGCCACGTAAGTATCTTCTTCAAGAGAAAAATCAAGAAAAATTGTATTATTATAGCTGTAAAAAAATAAAATACACCCAAAAACCCAATCCCTACCCCCAGTTACAGAACTTCTCTTCACAATGGCAAAAACCTTCCTTTCTTTTATGCGTCAAGAAGTGCTTTTGGGCTGCGTTACTCGTACCTCGCCTCGTCCCCGCGGGGTCCCATGCCCTCCTGCAGGTGACCTGGCATCTCCCAGCTGTGCCGCCGGCAGCTGCCGCCGCGCCGCCCTCCACCCGGCTCCCCTTCGGCGGCATTGGCAGCCAGCTGCGATTTCCCGGGGAGCACGAGCGAGCGAGAGGAAATGGCAATTATCAGCTATTCATATGGCAGCAGAACCTGAATGGGATTTCATGGGAGGCATAAAAGAGCACTTCTCCCGCCCAGGAGCCTCTGCCGGCTCAAGCCGTGGAGGTTTGAGAGCTACGAGAATCTTTTGTAGTGGAAAGCTGGAGCTCCAGCTTCCCCTGTAGCGCTGGGTTTGTTTATCACCATTCATAACGTTAAATTCCATCGATTCAGCTGGCCACCCTCTACTTTTGGGCTTTGGTGCTCCCGCACTGCAGCTAATTTTGCCCTTGGCGTTAAGTTCCATCAATTCAGCTGGCTACCCTCTACTTTTGGGGTTCGGTAGCTAACTTTGCCCTTGGTGACAAGCCGGGTTTATTCCGGGGTGTAGAAATGGTCCAGAAAAGGCTAACGCTTCTTTCCTTTCTGACTGCTTGCTACTGCGTTCCACCCCTTTCAGCTCCGAGTACTCATTCAGCTCCTAACTAGGATTGCACAATTTAATTCTTCTCCTCTGGGCTATACAGATGACATGCTTCATATAACAGCAGCTTTGAGCGTATACGTCCTTGTAATATATTTGTAACTGGTGCTTCTGATGATCTGAGTACCAGCGCTTCTGATGTTTCGAGCCACATTTGGGTGTTCACCAGGGATCATTTCCCCAGCATGCTGGAAGAGCACTCCGCGAACCTCCTGCTGTGTTTCCCCAGTTGAGACCAACGTTACTGCTGTTACAGACGAGCTATGCTTCTGTTAGCAATAACGACCCAGTACATTATGGTGGATTTTGCTTTTCCTCCAAGTTCTGTTCGGAGGCTGTCGTCTGGCTAATGGTACCCTCAGTTGGGTTTTCTGGCTGGTTTGCTGCTCTCCTCCCTGTGGTTTGCACATCCTCCTTATCAGGGAAGATTACACCCCATTTTATTGCGCCAGGTCGGGGTTAATTGAGAAGGGAATTTGCATCTTAACGGGTTTTTAACATGGAAAATTTGACTTTGCGTAGATGTATAAAAGATTGCTGTTGGGACACCAGCCTGTTATGGGATGAATCTGCTGCATCCAAGCACTTTCCCACGCACAGCTTTTCCCAAGCACTTTCACACTTTCCACATGCTCAACGGCATGATGGGAAAGGCTAAGGGGGTAAAGCCTTCAAATTCCACTGAATAGGGTATAACTTCATAGAACTTTACAATTCTCATTCAGAGGGTGTTCATTTTTGCTTATTGGTCATTGCTACCAAGGTTGTAATGTTTATTATTGCTGTTCACCATTAGATGAACTTTATACATTATTTAAATTCACACATAAAGAGCCTACGCACATATGATTTCACATCCTCTCACTTCAATACTAAAGCAGTTAGGAGATTTGAGTGCCTCCATTTATTCATTTTTCTCAAGAGATTTACTCAGACTTAGATATCCAGTATTTTAAAAGATTGCAATAAATGATGCTGATGTGAGGCCTACTGTATTCCTCTATTAAAAAAAACAAACCTAAGTTTTTCTTGCTTCCACCATAAGATACTTACAATCTTTAAATATTTTGCAAATAAAAGTACCAGCACGTTGTCATTTATGGCCAATATTGCAGACAGCTAATGAAACCTGTGTCCGTAATATTGTTTTTTCCAACAAAATTTGAAATTTGCAAGAGACCAAACAAATGACTTGCAAATTTGAAGCAAGGAGCAGTAGCGTGATACAGACCAGGCCCTCTAGCGTGGAGCTGGTCCCTTGCCTCCACAGAACTAGTCGCAGAGGACATGTCCAATTTGGACTCAGCCTTGGAGGGAGGCTGGAATTAGGGTGGAAAAATCACGCTCCACAGCTCCCCAAGTGAGGAGTTCACAGTTCACATCACTTCTCATGGCTGGCACACCAAAACACACGATTGTGGTGTTGAATGTGCTGTACCCTGGCGTGATTTTCTTTGAGTTAGGTGATTCTTGCGCCGCTTGCCAAATGAGAGCATTTGCCAACACCTGCAAAGCAATAGTTCATCCTTGGCGTTAATTTACCAACAACCTCTGGGCGAGGTAGCATGGGTGGCTTCGGCTTACAGAAAAGTCTTCAGGATTAGGAACTTCCAAAACACAGCAAACTCTTGAAAATGTTGTAAAGAAAAAAGTATTCCAAGTATAACTAAACGACTTTACAGGAAGACGTGCAAAGGGTCTGATTTAGTAACAGCCTGCACCATAAAATATTAGTCGAGTGCTGCCATAGCCATTAATACTCTTTTAACACAAAGCAATTTCACAGCCTCATTTACTAACTGGAATCTCCCAAGTCTAGTTGGTAATTGTGCTTTTTATTCATCTCGGTAAATTCCATTTAGTGCTTTTTAGCAGTTTCTTAGCATAAATGCATTGAATGTTGTTAAATTGGATTAATAGCTTTTATATGTGATGTATGTTATATATACATTTAACTGAAGGTGTTTCAACTCATGACAGTCTTTTTTATAATGCACACTTTTCTTTTTTATTTTTTATTGATTTTTCCCCTCCCACTGGTAATATTTTTGTAATAGATATTTATGATATACGGTTTATAAATAAGGGCTTGTAGGGGTCAAAGGGTTCCAGTCGTCTTTAGCTCACTTTACATTGTTTAGACCTAAGGCAAGCTTAGGGATAAAATCTTTTCAGGTAGGTTAGAACCTAGATAAATAATTAGAACAGTTGTACAGTTATGCATTTTTTAAATTTAAATCTGTCTAATTTTCCTTAAAACAGATGCAAAATTGGAGTATTACACACTGGCCCCGTATTTTAAAACGCTCCTTTGGAGCACATTTTCAGAATTATAACCAGATGTTTACTAAAGTCTCTCTTGAGTTTCTCCATGATGTTTCCTGTAATTTTTTAAGTAAAATCTTCATAAAGACTGAAATTGTTAAGTTAGGTATATAGTGCTCAAGTGCTTTCAAATGCTACGACATTCAGCAGCCGGGGTACGTCAGTCAGACTGGTGCGTGTCTGTACGAGAGGACTTTTTAGCCTGCAATTTAGTGACTAGTCAGTCAGTACTTCAAAATAGCTGACTGATTAACTGACGTCATCAAGCACCATCCTCATTTATCTTTTGTGTCGTGTTCCCTGCTTTCCTACTGATAAAAGACATGAGAGGGGCAGAAGTACAGAATCACATAATTGTGCCTCTCTAAGTCCTTTACGGAGCAGCATGAGAACGCCAGCACAGCAGCGGGTCTCGGCACTGGTAAGTAGGGGCTGAATAAACAACCCGAGCTACGTAGATGGCGAAGATGAAGGAAGAGAGGCTCCCATTGCAGGTGTCCTATGAGAAGGAGGAGGAATACAATAGCTCCTATTTGCCTCAGTGCACGCCAGTCCCAACGGTGCATACCTCTTCATGCATGCGTGATGCCAGCCTAGGCCATGCCCTTGACAGCACCTCCTGAGCTCCTGCCCTCAGGAAAACATGCTATTGGTGAAGGAAACTCAATGAAGCTGCGAGCAGAGGAAAGAGTAATCCTGAAGTGAAAAATCTGAGAGCCTGAATGGAGAGGTTCAACTGTGAATGCAGACATTCAACTGCTCAGGTGGCCAAGAAGGCCAACAGCATCCTGGCTTGTATCAGCAATAGTGTGGCCAGCAGGACTAGGGGAGTGATCATCCCCCTGTACTGGGCACTGGTGAGGCCCCACCTCGAGTGCTGTGTCCAGTTTTGGGCACCTCAGTACAGGAGGGACACCGAGGTGCTGGAGCGTGTCCAGAGAAGGTCAATGGAGCTGGTGAGGGGTCTGGAGCACAAGTCTTGTGAGGAGCGGCTGAGGGAGCTGGGGGTGTTCAGCCTGGAGAAAAGGAGGCTGAGGGGAGACCTTCTCGCTCTCTACAACCCCCTGAAAGGAGGGGGTAGCCAGGGGGGGTCGGGCTCTTCTCCCAAGGAATAGGTGATGGGACAAGAGGAAACGGCCTCAAGTTGCCCCAGGGGAGGGTTAGGATGGATATTAGGAAAAATTTCTTCACTGAAAGGGTTGTCAAGCACTGGAACAGGCGGCCTAGGGAAGCGGTGGAGTCATCATCCCTGGAGGGATTTAAAAGATGTGTAGACGTGGTGATGAGGGACATGGGTTAGTGGTGGATTCGGCAGTGCTAGGTTAAGGGTTGGACTCGATGATCTTAAAGCTCTTTTCCAACCAAAATTATTCTGTGATTCTATGAATCAAGGGTGAAGACTGATGCTGAGAAATACAAGACAGAGTCCCAGTAAAAATATCCATATACGTACAAATATATATATTTATAAACACTTGCTGGCATATTTTGAAACACAGTGGAAGACAAGTAGCAAATACAAAAGTGTTTTGTGGATCCCACTGGCATCTGTTTGGGCTGATCTGTATCCTGTGTTCTGGCTTCCCCACTTGCAAAGAAAGCTCCTATCCTAACTCCATGGTATATTTAACACATACTCTGATGCTCTGAAATACCAACTCTTTCATAAGGAGCCGTAATTGTTAGAATATTATTTAGGTACATCTCATGCACTTTTCTAGAAACTGTTATGGAAAGTGTAAGAGAATGTGGGAAAAACTCCTTAAAGTGCAAGGTGCTGTAATTTGTCATACCCCTTCATTTTTTGCAAAATGATTCTCCATGTCAGAGGATGTCGTGCAGCAAATATGTCTGTGCTCTCACATTTTTGCGAGTTTCCACCACCCACGGCAGTTAGGAAAATTCCGTTTATGATCTGAAAGCTGCTGGAAAACTGGAAACTGGTCCATGACGGGGCATAGGTTTCTAAGCGCGAGCTATTGCTAGGGATGGCACCTGTAACCCGCATATCCTCCTGCAATAAATAAGACTGGTTTTTTAAACAAAGTGATGTCACGAGATCATATGTCTTTTGTGTTGTGTAATGATCTGTGGCAAACAGTTGGGCATAGAAAAATATTCTGCTTGGGGGACATGAGGTGTGGTGGACGAAAAGTAACATGAAATAAGCTGTAATGGTCAGGGATGAACTCACCAAAGGCAGTAGGAGACAGGAAGACCCCCGGGCTGCCATTTTTCTTCATCAAGGAATTCTATACAGTCTGATTTCTTTCTTCAAACCAAGCTAACATTGTCCCAGTTCTAGTTTCGGTCTCAATATTGTTGTAAAACAAAATGAGACTGTTCACTCTAAAAAATATCACCGGCTTTGTTCCCAAGGCGAATAGTCCCATTTCTGATGACTGCCATGCACTAGTAAAAGTTGAGTGATATTTGTAATCCTTTATTTTCTTTCATTCGGGGGATAGAAGCAATGATTCAATTTTAATCCTGCAGTTTTCCACTTCAGGAAACAGTTTCCATCTTTGTTTCAATTCAAAAAGTAGTCTTATTATTTGCATACAGAGCATATTTTATTATGATGTTTTTATCCCTGAAATCTGTAACATTTTATTACTGTACTAGGGACAGGTGTCGGTGATGTATTCCTTTCTTGCGTGCAGCAATCCATTATAGGTGGTGTATTTCCTGCGTTAGGAATTATCATTGATAAAATACACAAAACTCACATGAATTGGCGTTGAAGACACAGCAAGCTTAATTTTTGAGTGAAAAATGTCAGCCTACGTACTCTACATTGGGCTATTTTTTATTTTATTCAAATCTTGTGATTTTTTTATCGACATTGTAGCTAAGGAGGAATTGTAACTGCATGGTCGGACCCTGTCCGTCTGCAATTGATGCTTTCGAAATAGAACCACTCTAGGGTACCACGTGAGCCCTTCAAACTCCAGACCTTGCCAATCACAGGTCCAAATATGCAGGCTGACAGGCAGGGAGACCAAAGAATTGTTTGCTGGCTGCTCTGACAGATCTCATTCATGACTTTTGCTGTGGTTAAGGGAGGTTTCTTTTTTCTTTAATAACCACAGTGATTAATTTGGAATTCAAAGTATCGTTGGAATACAAAATCATGACCAACAGAAAACTTGAAGCATATTGTTTCTGTCAACTGAGATGGGTTTTCTTCCATACTACGCTTGACAGTAGTTTATATCTTTTGCCAGCATGCTGCCAAAAATCTTTGAAGACCTTTCCATTTTTCTTTGTTGGAAGAGTGTCTTAAGGGTTGGATGGGAGATAGCAATACTCCCATATGCCCCATAATCTTTAATTTAGGAAAATTCAAGTTCTGAGTCTATTTTTGCATTGCTTACTGTCTTGATCAAGCAATCCTAGCAGGTTCCAAAATATGATCATCCCAAAACATTAATCAGGATGACTCAAGTTTGGGTGGGTTTTTTTATTCCTATTCGTTTTTAGCTACATGGCTTCATGCTCACAGTGCTACAGGTAGCACAAGGGAGCTCAGTTAATTACATAAAAGTCGAAAGCTACAGAGTGGAGGAAATTAAGACAATTTTTGTTTCCTCTGCTGGGGAGGAAGAGAAGGAAATGTGTTTTTCTGGTTAATCAAATATTCTTCAATATTTAACTTAAGGTAAAATAATGCTAATAGAAAGAGCCGACCATGCTGCCTTTTAAGAAGCAGACTCTTTTCTAATTCTCAAAAAATAAGTAATTAACTAAGACAGCTGGCCCCTCTGTTACTTCACAGAAGTATCCTGGGCTGCATCCCCAGCAGCGTGGGCAGCAGGGCGAGGGGGGGATTCTGCCCCTCTGCTCCGCTCTGTGAGACCCCCCTGCAGCGCTGCCTCCAGCGCTGGGGCACCAACAGCAGAAGGACACGGAGCTGTTGGAGCAGGGCCAGAGGAGGTCTACAAAGATGGTCAGAGGGCTGGAGCCCCTCTGCTGTGAGGACAGGCTGAAAGAACTGTCGTCGTTCATCCTGGAGAAGGCTCCGGGGAGACCTTCCAGCCCCTTCCAGTCCCTAAAGGGGCTCCAGGAAAGCTGAGGAGGGACTCTGGAGCAGGGAGGCGAGCCATGGGACGAGGGGGAATGGTTTTACACTGAAAGAGGGGAGATTTAGATGAGATGTGAGGCAGAAATTGTTTGCTGTGAGGGTGGTGAGCCCCTGGCCCAGGTTGCCCAGAGAAGCTGTGGCTGCCCCATCCCTGGAGGGGTTCAAGGCCAGGTTGGACGGGGCTGGGAGCAGCCTGGGCTGGTGGGAGGTGTCCCTGCCCAGGGCAGGGGGTGGCACTGGGTGGCCTTTAAGGTCCCTTCCAACCTTCCAACCCAAACCATTCTGTGATTCTATGACTAATAAAGAGAATGCCACCACCTGTGGTTGGTTGGTTTTTTTTATTAACAGTTGCCGCCTTTTTAGTACAAGATTTTAAAGAAAGGATTGCCCTTCTCATGAATGAGAAACTTTCTCTTTCTGTCTGTTGTACTTATATTTGTGGAATACATGTTGCAGTCTGCCTTACATGGCAAAATGAACGTTAAATACTTACATGCAGACAAATCTTGCACCTTGCTTTGACAAAAAAATCATCCACGCGAATGCTGAAAACTCCTTTTCTGTGAGTCCCTGGGTCAAAAGCATTTTAGTCAAATGAATATTTGTGTAATGGGAATACAAAAGAGGCTGTGTGTCTGTGCATATTCACTGAAATAAGTATTCATCTTGCTCTCTAAGCAGCTCATATTGGTATAAAAATCAGAAAATTTTGTCTCTTTTACTTAATAGTTCCTTCATTTATTCCTGAAGGGTTTTGTCAGTAACCTGCTTTCACCTGTGACAGCCACAGGTAAATCTCAGATTAAAATTTCTGTTCCAATCTAAAATGGATCCTTTCTAATATTGCCCGGGGCTGCTTAGGTTATGAATTTTGTGGTGTGTTAGGATACTCTTCAGCGATAAGAAAAGAGCAGAGATTAGATATGTTCCAAGCTGTGTATATGTTCTCTCTTTCAAACGGCTGAGAGAAGCAGCCTTTAAAGGAATGTTTCAAATTTTTTTTCTTCCTGAATTGATATGTGGTGTATTTCTTTCTTACACAAGGTGACAGCATGTGTGAGATGTAAAGACTAGTTTGCTCAGGCAATTACCCCTTGTTGATAGCAGATTATTTCCTCTGGCAAACTTGAAAATAACTTGTTGGTGTGTAAGTTACTGCTGTTCTGGGGATGCAGTAATTTACTCTCCTGTCTCTTTTATGAGCACATTTATTTTAATCAGTAGAGTTTGGAATGGCTCTTTTTCATCTAACTCCATTTCTTTTGGAGTTATGCACCCTCTTATAATGTAACAAAGGAGAGTGCATTTGCACACACAGGAGAAAAGAGATTTGATGTATTGCAGAAGAGCATTCCTTATATAGGAAATCATATCCCATGCTCTTTTTCCGTGTAAAGAATGTAGCATTCATTTTCTACAGCAGTGGCCCAAATTATTTTTCTGAATAAGGCAATGTTTCACCTCAGTGAGTTACCAGACATTATCACTCACAGCTGAGAACAGTGTCTCAGAAAATAGTGATCACATACAATTGGGCTATGGGATTGTGACACAGAAAATCAAGGCTTGATATCTTTCGGGCTGTTTGCTTTTGGCTTTTCTTTTCTTTTCTTTTCTTTTCTTTTCTTTTCTTTTCTTTTCTTTTCTTTTCTTTTCTTTTCTTTTCTTTTCTTTTCTTTTCTTTTCTTTTCTTTTCTTTTCTTTTCTTTTCTTTTCTTTTCTTTTTCCTTTCTTGTCTTTTTCCTTTCTTTTCTTTTTCCTTTCCTTTCCTTTCCTTTCCTTTCCTTTCCTTTCCTTTCCTTTCCTTTCCTTTCCTTTCCTTTCCTTTCCTTTCCTTTCCTTTCCTTTCCTTTCCTTTCCTTTCCTTTCCTTTCCTTTCCTTTCCTTTCCTTTCCTTTCCTTTCCTTTCCTTTCCTTTCCTTTCCTTTCCTTTCTTTAAAAGCTTTAAAATAAAATATGCATTTTGTGGCGTATCTAATGAATGGGATATTTTGCAGAAAAGATCACATAGCATGAGCGAAAAGTTACCAGTCAAAAAAAAAAATCCCTACTTTATATTTGAACGTGAAAACAGAAATTAAAGTGAAAATTAAAACCACCTGGCTGGAGAACTTTCTCAATGTAGAAATATTTAGAATTCGATTCTACTACCTAGACCTCAAGAAGCATTTCACTGAGGTTTGTTCAGCTAATTCCATGGCCAGGTTCTATTTCAGCTGAGCGGGGGAGACACCGGCCTAAATATGAAGTAAAAATGTACCTTGTAATAGCTTGCATAGCTTGTGCCAATACACAATTATAACATCATTGATAAAATATTAACACCAAAACTATCACAGTACCTAGTTAAATACATTAATAATTGAATACATTGCCAAACAAGCATGGTTTCAGCTCCTGCTTAAAAATTAAGGGCCTTCCTTGATGCATGTGAATAGCCCACATTAAAATTAATGGTACTTCTGTGAACATTATAGCTTTTTAGAATAGGAAATAAGTGTTATCACACACCCTATGGGGCAACTGTTGCTAAATATTAACCTTTTTAGTAACCTCACTATGGCTGCGGACCCTTAACCTTTTTGCATGTATCCCACCTGACTTCTGCTTTGTTTGCTTAGCGCTGTCATCACTTCTGCTGATGTCTCTTTTCATTCTGTTGAACAAAATTGGAAATTTTTCTGCACAGCATGCTTAGAAAACAAGTGCTAAAGCAAGCTTTGTGTCCATGTCCCTGTGCACCCTGGTGCCCTTAATCTGTTTGGTTTGCAGAAGTTACATTTATTTTCTTGTGATATGTGGCGTTCTTCTGAGATCTATTATGGTGGATTCGTGATTCAATAGTCATATGCTGTGCGTTGGAGATACGATTAGTTCCCATAATTTGTCTTTTTCTCCCTAATGCTGCTGATGCATGTCCTCCATTACTGGTTTGTCCTGATTCTGAGGGGAAAAAATTTAGGTCTGTGAGTATTTCTATTTACATCCCTTCTTGCCAGTAAGAATACTAGCTCTTTCCCTGTCTCAAAATGACCTGTTGATATTTGTTCATTCCATGCAGTGTCAGTTGCTTAATTTAATTAAAGGGTTCTGCAATTTTTCCTAAGAATTCACATGCAAGCGTATCACAATGAGTTTCTGATGAAAACCTATAGTGGGAATTTTTTGAGATTCAAAAAAGTTGCATGCATTTTTTCCTAATCTTTCACTACATTTTAACATTATGGATTGTGCTGTAACAGCCAGGCAGAAGAGCCAAAATACCAGAAGACAAGGAGCCGTCATGATTGTGACTTAATCAAGCCTGGAAAATAACTGAAATACACCATGCAAAGATGTTATCATTTCTCAGCACATCTTTGGGAATTCAGAAATTTGAACAGACTATGCAAGGCCTACAAAGTCATCCAAAGTCACTTTGATATTAACGTAAGACCAGGTGAGTTTGAAATAGCGAAGAAAATCTTGCAGGAACTCATACCTTTGCTGTGCATTCATGTTGGAGGTGTACAAGGGAGGAGCAAGTGTTGGAGTAAAAAGCCAGTTTTCTCCGACATCGTTTCTGAAATATCAAAAGGAAAACTTTCAACGCACGTGATCCCTCTTTGAGTTGTATGTTCAATTGCACTCAACTCAGCTGCCGTGTAGACCTTCAAGACCAGAGGTGAGATCTCACCTCATGATCTTTGTGCCATCCCTGGCTTGTTCAAAGCCTCTGAGAAATACAGAACCCACAGACGCGAACTCCTGCTCATCAGAGCAGCTGTGGCTTACAGTGGAGATCACACAAGATGTTTGCAGCATGATGCTATGGAAGTATGACACAGCGAACAGCTGAATTTCACAGCTTTTCCAGCACCATGTCTACTTGAGGGGAGCGAAACTTCCACATAATCAGCTATCCAGAGTCTATCATTTGTCACACACTGAACAAAGCCCTTTTTCAGTGGTGGGGAACCAGTCGTCCTGAATACAAAAGGGCTTTTTCATGTCCTTCTGTGTATGAATAGGTTAGTATGTCTTTAAATTGTTTGTGAGCCCTCTAGCTGTGCATTCAGTGCTGTAGGCAAGAAACAGCCAGAATACGAGACTAACTAGGGCCTGAACATTTGTGAATAACCCATCAAAGACATTTATTTGAAGCCTACTCTGTTGATGTGGTTTTCTGGCGTTCAGTAAAGGCATAAAGGATGCAACATTTCTTTACTTATGCATATTGAGTAAGACAGACAATCACCTTGTCTTCTTTCAGTAAAAAAGTGAATAGATCTCCCTCACAGCAATTACAAACATTTTTTTTTGTGTACAATAGTCCTACGAGTAACAGTGCAATGCAGGATATGGTTACAGTTCACACAATATTTTAAATAGTATTTTTGCACCTCCTTGTGTGATACTTTCCTAAGGTTCTGTACCCTGGGGGACCCTGGTCACTGGGAAAAAAATAAGCACAACAAAATCAAAAAACCTCTCTGTATGAGCATTTTACAAATCGGTGATGGATTTTACACTTCCCTGCTATGTGCCAGACAGGAGAGAATGGACCAGCATGAGAGTGTGCAAGCAAGTCAGCAAAACTGCAAATGGAGGATGAGTATGGCTCCGGCAAAGCAATGAGATGCCGGGCTGGGTGACAGACTCGATGTAACCATGATATTTGAAAGGAGAAGACTCTTTCTCTTCCTTGGAAGCACTTACAACCTAGGGAGGAGAGACTCAGGTCCTCTTTCATTGTCCTTACCAGTCAAATATCCATGAACTGGATTGTTTCCAAGCAAAACCATATTTAGTTTGGTCTCCAACATGGGAGGACCTACCACTGTGAACATCGCTACTGCTGGCATAGACCCCACAATAACTGGAGCACAGGAGAATCTTCCATTTCATCTGCAAGGGAGCATTTAACCTCAAAACGTCAAGCACACTTCATTTATGTAAGCAGAAGACGAGTGTAGATTACAGTATACTTAAAACAGCAACTTCTAGGTATCACCGAGAGGACAACATTAAAGTTTGTCCTCTTTACGTTTCCATTTACAGATTTTTGTCTTCTGTCAGTAGCCTATTTGTGCTTTGCAAACCTTCAGCAGACTCAGTGCCTGATCGCTTTGAACGGCCTGAGCGCTTAAGATCTTTCCATGAGCAGGTCCTCAGAGGAAGCTAAATGCACTTGCTGAGCTCATGAAGACTCCAGAGAGATCAGTGCTTGTAGCTGGCAATTTGAGATGAAATGTTGCCCTGAGATACAGTGTAGAAAACCCCTTGGTTTTATCTTGAGAAGTCAGAAGTGTTCACAGACAGTAAGCCTCACCAATAATCCTAAAACATAGAATGGCATTGAAACACGGTCTCATTCGGAAAAAATAAACTGGAATCACTATCCAGGTCAAAACTATCCTTTGGATGAGCAAGAATATTTCAAGAAGGCTAAAGGAGGTAGGAAAATATCAGACTTGGAGGGAAACTGAACGATCTGTGGGAATATTTCTTTGCCACTTAGAAATTAGGTGTTCTGGAACCGCTGTACTTCAGACCCATCCAAAGCAAGTACTTCACCCTCCTCTTGCCTGCTGCCTGGGATCCGCCGTGCCAGTGACAACCAGCCGTTCTTGTCTCCAGGGATCTCTCAGCAAAGGGGAGCTGTGGCCAAAGTTAGCATCTATGCAGGATTTTAAGCGCTGTTAAGAATTTTCCTTTGAGGCTGTAAACAATCTTCTTATGGTGTCCCTCCATTCCTTACAAATAAAGTGTTTTAAAGGGATAAAGTTCCATGCATGAATAGTTAGGCTTTTTAGTGCCTACTATTATCTGTGGCTCAGGTTCTTTGAAGCCTCAATTGACTGTTTAATTATTACTCATAAAGCTTTCATAGATAAGTGTTTCCCAGTGTTTGAAGCTGATGCGGGAGAGCGATGGTGATGGTGAACACCCACCCATAAGCATCACTGCCCATTGGATCGGGACGGTGCTAAACGTGAATTTGTTTCTCTGCTACCGATCTGCTGCGTGGTCCTCTTCAAGCCATTTTACTGTGGTCTTCTGTACGCCACACAAACCTCAACCAGAAAGTTGCAGCTGCAGCAATTATTTTGCCAGGTGTGGCTTTAGATGCTCCAACTTGGGGGGGTGCTACCACAAAACAAGTAAGTCTTGCGAGGTTTCTTGGTGTGTTTGATCTAATTATGACTAGAGAATAATAGGGTGCTTGTGAATGTTGTATCCATGCTTATGCACAGGTATAAAAGCACTTATGCAGCATGTATACTTTATACATGCACATTTATGTACATGTACAGATTCCTACCTCCGTGTTTATTTATGTAGCTATGTATGTACATGCAATTAGTGCCGCTATATTGGAGATTCAAGTAACCTTTGTGTCATACATAAGAATTTAAAGCAAATATTACGCTACTCTATGTAGTTCCCTTACCCTTTCAAAACAAGCCTCATGATGAAGGCAATACTTAGCTAACTAATTATGTTTTGTCCTTGTTGCCAGTTTTAACCTACAGCATTGTCTTAGGCAGTATACCAAGACCAGAAAGATAATGACAGATGCATTGTGACATTCCCAGTGCAAATCATGTTGCAGTCCTCCTAGTACTAATTTTGCCAGCCAAAGCAAAGGTAATGCTTCTAAATAATAGCTAAGCAAAACCATTACAGCGCATTACTAGCAGGTATGGAGGGCTCCTATGGCTCATTTATAACAATGCGAAGCCGCAGAGCTGTTATCTTTATCAGAACGATTTTCTCTGGTTTGTGATTTGTGACACCGGCAAACAAGCAATCCCGCGCGCAGCCTCGGCACCGGCAGCAGTTCGGGATCAATGTGGGTGTTAATGACATTGTGAGTAGATAAATACAGGGGCAGGAATCCAAATCCCACAACGGCCCTCTTGCAGTTAATGCCATCTCGGCAAATGGCATATTCTTGGAGCGAGTCCAGCAGCCGTGGTCACAAGATGAACTTTCCCTGACTTTGCGATGCATTAACATCCAGCGCGCCCAGGGATCCGCAGCCCTGGCTTATGAATCACTCAGGGGCCCCTGCGTGTATTTTCTGAATAAGTGTCAGTAAACCTGTTCTGCCCACGCTAAAGAGTACGATTGTTTAACACTTTGTCAGGCAGTTACCGTGGGTTGTATCAACACACGAGGATGTGTCTTTTATAATTTAGTTAGAATGGATTTTTGACCCATGAATCAATGAGCGGGTTGCAGACTGAGTAGTATTTGCTTCCTGAAAGGCTGTATGATATCAGCAAGGTCAGTTTACTGTCATCTTTTTTTTAATTAGAAAAAAAATAAAAATACTTAAGGGGCATTTAACATATTTTGACAAGGTGACCCACAATTATCCATTAGTGCTGTATTTGTCTAAGCCCCTCTGCATTGATATGCAAGGACCATGTAATAGTTCATTGATGTCCCACTTGGGGGTGGGGAATAAGGCAAGTGGGACTTCTCCAAGGTCTTTCACAGCCAGAATGCATCCAGCTATTGCCGTATTGATTAAACATTTGGATAGTTAATCAACACAGCTAAGCCCTTTTAACCTGCTATGTGCTGTATACAAAAAGAAAAAGGAGCCATGAGGATGCAATTTTTATTTTCAAAATCTTAGTAGACAGTAAGGACATAGAAGATCCTGTGAGCTAGACGTGGTCCCTGATACAAATACCAAGCTGCAAGACAACCTTGAGGTGTTGTCCCAAGCCTGGGTTCTTCGCCCAGTATGAGAGCCAATAACATACAGAACAGAGGTATTTACAAGTTTACTCCATTAATGCACAGAAATGGCATGCTCATCCCAAGGAAACACACCTTAGTTTAAAAAATTTCCCTTTTTATACTCTGATTATTACATATTCTAACAATGAATACATATTCATTGTTATTCTCTTTGATGGTTGGTCAAGATTTCTTCACTTCCTATGTAAATTAGTGCACAGACCCTGTCTTCTTCTTCCATTCTTCTCTTTTGAGTAGGTGGTATCATTTGGGCGGGTGGTCAACAAGTCAGTGGTTGCAATCTCCTCCTGCAGAAATTCCCTTTTACCTACTTCTCCTCTAATCCTGGCAGCTCCAGGTGGTTTTCTCAGTTTGCTGACCAGGCCCACAGTTCATCATTCTCTTGAACAGAAATATCCTGCTTATTAACAAAGCTACATTGTCTAGTAGTAAGTGCCTTAATTCAATCTTAAATTAATCACATCTGGTTACTATTTCCCTATAATTAATGTTGGGGCTGTATAGAGGACTCTTAGCAGCAACGGTAAGTTCCCTTGGTTGCTTCAATTACACGTTACATTTTATTTTTCTAGTTAATATCAATTTTACTAAAACAGAGGTATTAGGTGGAGGCAGTAGTTTTTATCTGGAGTGATGATAAACTGCACATTCACTGAAGAAGGCAATATTTTTAATTTTTTCCCACATTGTAGAGAAGCTAAAGCTAAATTCCCAGTTCTTCAGCTGCTGAGGGGTTTTTTCAGTTCTACCACACCTGTGAGACAAGGTATTTTGTGCGGCAGGTGGGGTGGGAGAGATCCACCTGTAATGCGTAAAACTCATGAAATTATATCAGAGTTCTTTTGTTATGTACATTAATTCTTGCAGGGATGCATGGGAGAGAAGCCCAAAACAAACACCAAATATGTGCAATGGTAGCTGGAGTCATTTCGCTGCTGTCTCTGCTTCCTTCACTGCAGGACCTCCAAAGCATCAGAAACAGAGAGGTGTGTTCTCAGCTGCAGAAAAGTCTTACAATTGCACCGGCTTCAAAGGGTCCAGAGGATTCACATCAGTTGGAGATACGACAAGAGGGGCTTTTGGCACCCGGGAGAGCCCTTCTTTGTTACTGGCTCTCTGCGAGATGAGAAATCGTCCGACTTGAGCCAGCTGCGGATAACACCAGTGGGTGACCAGCGGGAGGATCACGGGTCCCCTTCCTACCTGCACGATGCGTTTACAGCATCACTTCTGTGAACCTGCACGTTGCGTTAAGGATCTGTTGCCATTGGAAGTGCCAGCTCCCATTTCTCATTAACCACCGTTTCAAAGCAGCTCATACCTCTGCAAAAAAAACCCTCCTCCAGGTATGCATTCAAGGGGTTCACTTCTTTGCACCCGTGAAGTTTGCCCTCAGTTTGAAGACAGAGGACGTGGCACCAGAGCCTCTGTAAATGGACTTGGCCAAAAGGAAGGTCAATAGAGTAGTGGGGAAGAGCAAAACTGCAAAATAAATAAGTAAAGGTATTGCTGCAAGTCTATTTAAATTATTTTAACTAAGCCGAGTGAATGGTCTTACATTACATTATATATTAAGCACTAATGCGTAACTCTACAGACTAAGTGTCTTATAATGCACTAGTTCAATTGGAATAATTTGCATAGAAAAGTGCTTGGGAAAGACAGAGGAAAAAGGCAGCTGTTTCAATCCTGTGGTTTGTCTATGGCAATACTAGTTTTGGAGTGTGGCTAAACTGTATGCCACAGACAAACGAAACCCAAACAGACTTGGGCTGTAATTTTCTCTCTTTTGCGCAGTGGTGGCCATTCATCCATACAACACATGATAAGAAAGAAATTAAAGGCCCAGATGTAATGCTTACCTGTGTTCTGAGTATATGCGGAAGGACTCGTGTGACTCAAAAAAACAGGTATCTTGTTAGCAGGCAGCGTTGACTGTCCTAATAGAACTGAATTTCTGAGCATGCCCGCTGAGGACTGAACTTCAACCAGTGGCTAATCTACACGTTTGTTGAGTTAGCACAAGATCTGTAACTTCTCTCCAGTTAAGCTACCTTCTTGAGAATTATTGGGCAATTTCTAGATGGGGGTAGAAACTAACACAAAATCTGTGGAGTCAAACACAGAGGACAAAACTGTTGTCCTTTGCTCCGTGTCTTCCTTTCCCCTTCAGTATTTACTCTCGTACTTTTATCAGAAGGATGTATCTTGCCTTCTGTTCTTGCCAATGTTAAGTGTGGACAACATTTCTGTAAGGTTGTCCAAGTAAGAATTTTAGGAAATTTTCCGGTAATAATCCTGTAAATAATTCTCATTTTAACTATTGACGTTAGACTTGCTGTTTCCAGAACTCAAGGTGTGAATCATCTAGACGTGAGTTTTTAAAAATAATTTACTGTAAGAAATTAACCGCAATCTCTGATCTTTGTGCTTCTCCATTATTTATCAGTCAAATGGGTGTGAAAACAGTTAACTGCAGTTCATGGTAGTTAACTACAGTTTGTGATGTACCTGGACATAAAGGAAATGGGAGAAAAAGAAGTAACATGACACTTAAGTAAAAAAGAACGAGTGTGTTGAAATTATTTGCTCTGACCTTCAGGTCCCAGCCAATGTTACCCACATCCTGAACAACATGAAAGTTGGTGGGTACCTCTTAAAACTACCTGGAACCCTATGAAAACAAATTTCCTCTGAAACAGAAGTCCCATTGGGTTGGTATCTGTTGCAGAACATCAAACTTGTACAGCTTAATCTGTGTCATGTGCCACATAATTAACACTGGGAGTCATAATAAGGTAGTTTAATAATTTGATTTACTAAAGAAAAAAAATCCCCAAAGTCAATGTACTAAACCATAATGGAGGATAATTAACTCAAATGTTTTCATCTGCCTTTAGTCCTATGTCAGAGGTGGTGGGAACTGCGTCTAGAGTCCAGGAGGAAGCCACCAATGGCATTGACAACCACAGCAATCCCCTCTTCAAAAGATTTCCAGCAGTCGCAGCACTGATGAAGTTCAGCTCTCAGCCTTCCAGAGCTGCCATCCCTCTTTCACATTTACAAGGCAGCGGCCTCTTTTGAATTTTGTCCAACTTTTAAAACTTCTTTGCTGTAAAGAACCGTTGGTGCTCCTTCTCCACGCTGGAGATGGATGCATTGAAGGGTCTCACAGCTGCATATTTCTAGTGCATTCAGACCAGAAAGAAAATAAAAGGACGTTGGTTCCATCCTTCTCTTCCCCTTTTAATAGAATTTATCCAACAACCACCACTATCATTGGAATATATTGGTACATTGTCTAATTTCCTATAGCTGAACTGATCAAAAATTATAAATGAAATGAAACATGTGTTCCATCACATTAAGAAGTATATTTCGGGCGAAAGTGAAACCGTTTTTAAATAGCGTAACATTATGGAATGGCAGTGAGAAGCAGAACTAAAAAGGAAAAAGAAATAATGTCATCAATATTACATCTTTTAATTCACAGTTAATGCATTTGTTTTCTGAACTGTGGAGTATAAATGTCAAATCAACCACTTTTAATTAAAAGTCATATTACTCTTTATCTTACACAAAAGACCAGTGTTAACTTCCCCATTTATTTTGCAGTTTCCAGTTATTTAAAGAACATGCTGTCATTTAGGATGGTACTAAAATATTCAAAAAATATCTCAACATCAAAATCCTTTTAATGGCTTGCAAATGACCGAAATGTTTTTCAAATTCACTTGTGGGTTGTTTTTTTTTTTTTTTTTAAGAGAACCAATGGTTCTTTTAGCAGTTAGTTATTGAGTTTTTCCTGGCTTGTGAAATGAAAATACGTTTCTCTGCTTCCCATTTTTCACAGTTATATTGTACTCTTTCATTCACAACTTGCCCACGGCAACGTTCAATATTTTAATCACTGGTGAAAAGAGGGGGATGGTAGGAAAAATTTTGCATAACAAGTTTCATTAATAAAAGGATCTTCACTCGCGATCACATGTAAATAGATGGTTTAATAAGGATGTTTCTGCAGGTGACATTGTTGTCAATGAGAACGGCATGGTAGTCTTAGAGGAAAGCACGCTCGGCACGATTAAGAATGGTGCAGGCTGAAATGCAGAGCGGCTGCTGGTGAAATCTGTGAAATAACAGACTTTTACTGTATGTAAGTCAGTATTAGGCAGTGTGACTGATGATCAGTAAGTATCACCATTATAAAGTTCAACGTTGCTGTAACTATGTCCCAAACTTATTACAACTGGCTGGCGTTCATACATTTTTACCATCTTTGCACACGCAACATTTTGCAAAACTGTCCTCCAGCCCCAACCGCTCTGTGCACATCCTTTAAGTAATTATTAGCAGAAATGGGGAGAAAATAGTCTGGTAAAATGGTGTGGGAAGAAGAGGATGTTAAGTAAGGTGGTCTGGCGTGCTCTGAGGAGTTTGGTGTTTTTGTCAGTCGTTACATCTGTGCCGGTAACGGACAGACAGGGATACGTATCCTTAGAGGGCTTTTAATTTTTTACAGTGCCATGGATCTGTCTGGTATGTGACGTGCAGTAATACCAACTTCTTAATACAAAAAAAAAAAAAAAAAGGACATTCTGTGTATTATTATATGGAAGTGATGAGTATTATGACTATATAATTCAGGTGTGTTTGCGAGTGCATATATGCAGAAACGTAACATGAGTGGGTGTTTGTACATTAGAGAGCATTAAACTTTAAATCACTCCACGATTTTATACATACTATGTATCAGAGTTATTAGAAGCACAGCTCCCAAAAATCTCTCTTCCATTATTCCTGGAGTAGTGAAATGAAGTTCTGTGGAAAACAATGACAAATGATTTACACTACCCTAGGATAAAACTGAAAACAAAGGATTAACTATGCTGTGTAAATTATAATTATAGTAGTAATTGGTTAAAATGAATGTGTAATAAAAACCTGAAAGGATGTGTAAACAGAAAGTGAATTTCAGTAATGAATCAATAGATGATGATGTATTCATAATTCTGTTTTCCTTTTTTCTTCTAATTATAAGTGGCAAAGAATCATCTAATATTAATAAGATATGCATAATGCAAATACTGTTTTTAAAGTTGGAATCTTTTTTTGTGACTGGATTAAGAGAAAATGTTTCACAAATATTTGTTTGCATTTTTAATGCTTGGTAACTCTAATTCCTTACTCGAAATAAAAGTTTAATGCTCGAGATACTTCACGGTCACAGGTGAAAAAGTATAACTGGAAAACAAGAAAAAACCACCACATTTTCAGTTAAGGGCTACTCAGAAAGCAGTAATTCAGCAAAAAACTGTTCCCCACTGCCTTTCTCTTGTCCAAAGGTGGCTACATCTGTATAAAAGCCATCGAATAGGGAAAGTAATGGCTTCCCAATGGCGCCAGGGCCATGGGGAATGGTTTAGCTAATTAATGGGGGCCACCGTAAATTTTGGATTACCTAAACTGATCCAATCAAATATGAGAAAAAGCTAAAAAGCTTCTTTACGGTGGGGGTGACAGAGCCCTGGAACAGGCTGCCTAGGGAGGGTGTGGAGTCCCCTTCTCTGGAGACTTTCAAGCCCCACCTGGACGCAGCCCTGAGGGATGTGCTCTGGGCAATCCTGCTTTGGCAGGGGAGCTGGACTGGATGATCTCTAGAGGTCCCTTCCAACTCTGAAAATTCCATGATTCCATGAAATTCCGTAAACGGGCCATGCCACCAGCCGCTGGAGGAGAACAACCTTTCTACTGGAGCAGGGCTCGATGGAGGCTCTGGGGAGCGCTGGGCCACCCCAGCGAGGTGACAAGCCCTGATGCGCCCGGCTGGATGGACCGACAGCCCAACGGCAGTCTACTACAAAATTACCAGCTTTACTTTTCAATTTTTAATGGTACTGTTTCACAGCACTTACTGCACACGTTGTGGCAAACGCCACGTTGGTGGTCAGAAGTACCGTGGGCTGGAGGATGCCCACCTGCACGTGGGAAGGAGCATCTCTGCTCCCGCGGGGCTACAAGCTTAGCACGTGTTGAGACACCGCAAGGAAATGAACAAAGGGAGAAGAGGAGACTGCCAGCTGTCTTTGGGGGAAAAAAAAAAAAAAAAAAAAAAGGTAATATTTTTAGCATTACAAACATGGTCTCAGCCTAATGGCATGTGCAATAACATCATTTCTGTCGGTGCTTTTTGACAACTTGTTCTGAAGTTTTCCTTGCGAATAACTAATTTGTGTGTGCGAATGTGCAGTCGGTTAAACGCTGAGTGTGTGATTGCGAAATTGTCTGTATGGCAATGCATAAAAAATTAATCATTTAAGTATCTTTTGTGAAAAATATCATCACCATTATTGAACACTAGGAAGCTATTTGTGTGAACATATTTTAAATTGGCAAGTCATTGATTTCTATTTAATGCTCTTTGCCACTGTCTATGAAGTAAAGGAGTTTTATATGTTTCCAGAAGTGGAAAGATTTATATAATAACCATTAAAGAAATATATGAATGTCAGTTTAGAGACTGGTATTCAAACATTTGTCTTTCAGAGCTTTTTCCCTAAAATGAACTTTTATTAACTCAGGAAAAACAGCCAGCGATATGAGAATGTTGTTGAACCTTTGAATATCTTCCATTTTATCACTTTTAATGCATCTTTAATATTTAACATTCATCTTATTATAGACAGAAATCGTGAGATGCATGCGCGGTTTCCACACAGTTTTAAAGTTCAATGCACAGTCACAATTCTGAGGGGAGATTTCACACATTTATGAAAAATAAGGCATTTTTGCAGTAAAGTTGCAAAGTGTGAAAGAATTCTTGTTTTATCTGCCTTACTTATCATGTTTATGAGTTATTTTGCCTGGAAGTAAATTGACAAGTTGTCAATGAACAATAGACACTGCTTCAGCTAGGCTTTTCACAGGTTCGGATGCCTTTGGGCAAAAGGGCTAAATCTGTAGTTTGCAATCTAGCATATGGAGTACTGAAAAAAGTGGCAATGGGGTGAGAGACATTTACTGAGAAATTCATGTGGCTGCTGATCTCTAACCAATCCGTTTGGTCTGGGGTTTATGAATTCATGTATAAGTCCTCTACCCTTGCAGTTAGAGATGGGGATTTCAGTTTACCTATAATGACCCAATTCCACTTATTCCCGCAGTGCCGCTATCTGCTCTATCAAAATAAATACTTTTATTTTTCACCACAAGCAATGGCACCTGCATCTTTAATAACAAGGCTGTCTGTAGAACAGCCTCGTATGTGGTTTCTGCATATTCCTGGTTTTCGTTACAAGAACTGCACTGTAATTCTCTAATTAGGACAGTTCTTGATATCTTTATCCCTACCCTCATTATAAGCGCACCCTCTTGAGGTGTCAAGCACGTTGCACACTTTACAATGAGATAAAGATGATTTCAAATTCGCATACTGTAATAGGGGAAACATCATTCTTGTTTCTTCTACATGATGTTGTATTTGTCAAGAGACCTTAATGTACAGGGGTGAAAAATGTCATGCCAAAAGCTTTTCCAGTTTCCAGACACTCTTTAAAAAAGTCATATGTGGTAAAAGAATGGGGGGAGAGCTCAGGATTTCCCTCTTTATTGGGACTGGAACCTATCTTATCTTTAATATCGGCCTTCTCTTGACTTTTCCAATTGCTGAAGCTATGGAAGTGCGTAACTCACAAAATACACTGTATTTACCTGTCCCGAGACGAATTCCCATTACTTTAGATATTTGCTACCCATGCACTCAGCAGAGTAGTTTTAAAACGAGCTGTGAGAAATGCTGAACTCTTTTGCTAGGAAATATTTACGCAGTTATGTAGTTTAGGAGCATTACAGTTGGCAATTAGCATAAGAAATAATACCACGAGCAGTAAAAGGGATGATAAATGACTGATGAAAGGACACTAAATTAGACGGTTACCACACTTAATTAAGAGACAACTGTGCTACTTGCTTGATGTCAGTATCTTACATCTGAGAAAAAGGGTAAGTAGCCTATTTCAGTTATTATCACAGCCAAAGAAAGTACAACTGAAGCAAGGAGGGATGTGAATCATAAATACATCACATCATGTAATGTACTAGTCAACCTGAGGAAAATAATGAATGCATTATATTTTAATGTCTCACAAACTCTTCAATTATTAATGGTCACGCAGACTACTTTGGCTACTGTATTGGAATATTATTTAGATTTTAATTATCTGAATGCAGCAATGAAACTTGTTTTCCAGGCTCTGTGATTTGCATGCCAGTGTTGGCTGACAGAAAGACAAAAATGTTATGACCGATTCCATTTTTAACTGACTTATTTAAAGACAAGAAATAAAAATTAAAAAAAAAAAAAAGAAATGATCACAAGAAAAATTCCAGAAAGGCTTCTGCTGCAGGTTGCCTATCTTGTGCCAGCTACAAAGACCTGGATTTCATGAGCTATAATCATTGCAGAGTACCAGGCTGCCTTTCAGAAGTCTGCCTCTTCACTAAGCTTTTGTGAAAATTACGCTGATCATAAACCTGAACATATGCTGATCATAAATGAGAGCACTATATTTCTTCCAAAACAGGTTGAATCACTCTCAGTAAAAGAGAAGAGTGGCAACGTGAAAACTCATTTGCGAAAATTGACTGGATTCAAAGTAGATGGTCGTCTTTGAAGTAGCTGAAGGTGTACAGCAGTTGCTGTGAACGCCCTCTGTGTTTCTGCGGGTTAACAGCCACAATTTCCTCTTTAAACATTTTTTTTTTCCTCCTGTGGCAATGCTGAATCCTCCTTCAAACAAAGTAGACAGCTCATGACTTTAATAAAGAGAGAAAACCACCAAGTTTTTGAACAGTAAAAGATGTCTGAGATGGTCAGTGTGATTACTGTCCGTGCCACCCAAGCTCCGAGACACATCAGGAGTCCTGCTAGTCTGTGCAGGGATGCAGAGAACGAGCAGGACTTAGGGATGGGCAAGCGCCAGCTGAGGAGAGAAGCCCCTTTGAGGGTTTGACATGGCATATAGAATCATAGAATCACAGAATGGTTTGGGTTGGAGGGGACCTTAAAGGCCACCCAGTGGCACCCCCTGCCCTGGGCAGGGACACCTCCCACCAGCCCAGGTTGCTCCAAGCCCCGTCCAACCTGGCCTTGAACCCCTCCAGGGATGGGGCAGCCACAGCTCCTCTGGGCAGCCTGGGCCAGGGGCTCACCACCCTCACACCAAAGAACTTCTGCCTCAGATCTCACCTCAGTCTCCCCTCTTCCAGTGTAAAACCATTCCCCCTTGTCCCATGGCTCCCCTCCCTGCTCCAGAGTCCCTCCCCAGCTTTCCTGGAGCCCCTTGAGGGCCTGGAAGGGGCTGTAAGGTCTCCCCGGAGCCTTCTCTTCTCCAGGCTGAACCCCCCCAGCTCTCTCAGCCTGTCCCCACAGCAGAGGGGCTCCAGCCCTCCCAGCATCTCCGGGGCCTCCTCTGGCCCCACTCCAACAGCTCTGTGTCCTTCCCATGCTGTAGCCTCCAAAGCTGGACACAGTACTCCAGGTGGGGATATCTCAAGAGCCAGAGGACCACAAGGGTTATTCTGCCCCAGCGACACAGTTCTCTTATGGAAAGACAACCTCTCACAATACTGGGAGAGTGTTGTTACTCCAGGCAGCCATGAATTGAAGGTAGGTGCCTAGGCAGTTACCAGCAAGCTGGCATATGGGCTTCTATCCAGATCATTTTTCTCTCAAGAGTTCCTACTCTTGCAGGTCCTCAGGATGCAGCTTTGCAGTGGATGCAGTCTGCAGCCTGGTGCAGTGGCGCAAAGTGAGGTTGGAGCCTATTTATGGTAACACAGCAACCTACTCCCTGCTGCAGTTTAGAAGACGCTTCTTATGTTATCTATGTATGAATAACCTCATTGATCCAACTTTAATTCATCCCTTCTTGGGACTTCATACCTTGGTTCCCTGTAAAGGCTCAGTGGGAGTGGAGTGAATTTGACTCAAAGGCATTGCCTCCAAAACACTGTCAAACATAAATTGGGTGGGTGGAGATCTTTGTGGAAGTGGACTTTTTTTTTAATGTATTTTATTTTATTATTACCTGATCTCTTTCATACATCGCAATCTTTAAGTCACTTTGTAGCACCAGCAGATAAAACATTTGATTTTAAGTTGTCATTTCTTGCAACAGCTTTACAGACAATGTTTAAAAATACTGAGGTTTTCTTTCTCCCTTATAAATCAAAACAGAAGTGTTCTCTAAAATATTAGGATTCTCACTGCTGTTATACATTCTGTAACAAATGCAGAAATAAATTATTTCCTGTCCTAGGCAGTATGTACTTACAGAGAGCAAAAAATAAGTAAATTATTAAAGCAGCAATAATCTCTTTAAACTGGATTCCTGAAGATTAAACTGGAAATAGCCATAATTATGCCGTATTGTGCTATCGCCATTGCAGTGGATGCTCCATCCTTTTCCTGAGTGTCATCCGACAACTTCTCAAACCCACCAGAAAGACCTGCCTTGTTACAGTTGTTTTCTTATGCCTCGGCTAAGTTTTCCTTAATTATTTCTCCAATTCTGTCAGCGGTGTTATTGCCCCACTAGTTTAAAGGTTAAACAAAGCACCAAATCTGTCAAAGTGAGTGAAACCAACTGGTGAAGAGCTATCAGAAAGTAATCAGTGCTAATAGGTACATAATGGCTAACAGTGAGCTGTTTGCACTGAGATATATCACAGCAGACAGAACACAGACCTCGCTGGAACCGCACTTAAAGAAAACACGGAGCACCACGGCCAGCCTGTAGCAGGAAACAACGTGAGAAATACCCTTTTTTTCCTGCTTCCCCCCCCCACACACACAACCACAACCACCCCCACGTGACGGGCTCCGAACCTTTGTACCCTTTCAAAAACAGCGGGTACCCCGATCCCCAAGGCTTTGCTGCATCTCGAGCTCGTCGCAGGGCTTTTCTTCCCCTGCGCGTTTGACACGTGAGGTTAACGACACGAAAAAAAAACTGGTGGCAGAATTTCAGCGAGATAAAAGGGCAAATGTCAAAAATACCCATTTTAAGGCATTTAACCTTTCCCTGCGTTTTTCTAAAATAGTTTGAAGAAGCTGCCAAAAATGTTTCATAAGCCCTTTTTCATCTTTTTTTTTTTTTTCTTTCTCCCTTCTGAAGATAATTTGTGTAGCTCATTAGCAGTTCCTTGGAATCACATGCAAAATATAACTGCTGGCTGTGATTTTTTAAATTCTTTTACCGCATTGTCACCCAAAGATATGTTGTAAGAAGTGCTTGCAAAGATCAGTTTTCAGCACTTGGAGCCTGATCCTGCAAGAAGTTGGAGCCCCTTTAGGGACTGGAAGGGCCTCGAAGGTCTCCCCGGAGCCTTCTCTTCTCCAGGTTGAACAACCCCTTGCAAGGTGCCGAGGAGCATTAACTCCAGGGAATCACTGCAAAATGAGCAGCCCAGCACTGTGCACAAAGAGGCACTCGGTTTCTTGTATGGTAGGGCTAATTTCTCTTTGAATTCATCAAGGACTGCTTATGACAGGAGAGAAATTTCATTGCAGCAGCCATCCCTCTACGCACAACAGACATTTCTTCCCCCTTTGACGGCCCTAAATTGGAGAGGGGAACGGAGATGTTAAAACTTTCCTTTTTTTGAACATCACATGGCACCAAAACCTTGACTGTCTTCCAGGGGACATATTTTTGTAGGGATCAACTGTTTTCTAAGAAATTTAGAGCACCTTTCACATAAAATAGAGCTATTTTTGTTTTAACTTTGAGCGTTCAGGATGAACAATCTAGAAATTTTCCTTGCTTGCCCCTCACCTCTGCTGACAAAAGTGAACTAAGTACCTTGCAGAAAATAATCTCTTCTATGAAATATCTGCTACTCCTGCTCCCGAATGTAAACAGAGTTGTTGAACTATTTCTGGGGTGTATTTCCAATAACTCTGGAGGGGAATTTTCTGGCTCACTAGTACTTTTTGAAGTAGTGACGTGGGTTTTTTCAGCTTTATTTTGGAAAAAAAAAACAACACGCTAACATAGAACAGTAACTGAAACAGTAATGAAAACAAACCTTTATTCAGTTTATACGCATTCATCATATAAAACAAAGTTCTGCCTTCAAATAGCCTGTTTGTCCTACTCCTGCTACCTCAGGGAAACCATTAGGATGACACACAATGTTGGAAAACTTTGTTTACCATGACAGAGAGTTTCCTAAGAGGAGAACCTAGCTGTTGTCATACCAGATTACATGAGAGGCTTATTTAGCCCCGTTCTCTGTCCCTCGAAGTGACATCAGTCATTGAACAATCATTGATTTAAGCGAAGAAGGTGCGAGAACTCACCTACAGAGAAATGCTCACCTTTCAGGCTGGTCACTGGCTCAAACATGAAAAACGCCAGATTTTCAAAAATATCTTCAGTTTTTTAATCATCACATTGGATAACTTCGACGCTCACCTAGGTACTTCATCCACTGTGTGCTTTGCTTCAAATCTTGTTGATTTCACTGAATGCTGCTGTTCTGTCTTGCAGACAGGCAAAAAAGAAAAGTATTCCCAAATTACTTTCCCTTTAATCAAAGAATAAAAATCTCTTTGTATTATTCTCACTAATGTTTTCTGAGGACTTGCAGATGTTTTCTCATCTCCTCCATGTACCCTTCCTCATTGTTATCTTGTTTTTTGAGGCTCCGTATGATTGTACAGCATCACTGACACACACGGTAGCTGCCAGTGGCAAGAATTAATGAATTGTTTGGAAAATATAAAAATATATGGAATATGGCCCAACACTCCTTTTTGCATTTCAGTACCTCTAAACGTTGCCAGCTTTTTAGAGATGCCGGTTTTGTGGAGAGTTATCAATATAAGGGGATTAAATTTGGAAGAGTGAAGAACTGCTGAAAAAAACCATGCCCTCTTAAAATGTGACTATTTCACCATTTCCTTTACATTTTCAAGATGGTGCTTGGCTTTCTTACAGTATATCACAATTTAAAAAAAAAACAAAACAACAAAAAACTAATGCTACAGGTACCAAAAAAGACAGCTTTTGAGGCTTTCCTAAGGGTGAACCACAACAGATGCATAGGAGCACATGGCTGCATTATCAAAGCTTTAGGACAGGGCACCGGGGCTAATTGATACCATAAGGATAATTCAAAGCAGCAGAAAGCTATCTCTGAGTTTTAATCTGGCTTTGAGACATAGCCTTCCACATCCAAAATGTATCAAGGATTCCTTAAGTCAGAAGCAATCAGGATCTTGTTTTGACCTCCTTAAAAAGAATAGCTTCACTCATAGCACACCACTGAGCTTAATATTGATTCAGAGGAAAGGGTGAATCAGCACCATTATTTTTCCCTTGGCCATAGAAAGAACAGAGCTGACCCTATTTAACTGGTGAGATCTGCTGAAAGCATAGGCCAGCACGACCGAAAATTTCCAGAAAAAACTTTTACAGCTGAGGCAAGAATAACTGATGATAGTCACAAAACTGGAAGTATGTGTGCAGAGAGATAAATTTTGAAATAATGACTTTAAAACCTTTTATGTAGATCTTGGAGTCCAAATATTTTTTCCTTTCTCTCCATGTGTCTTTAACTTAGCGGGGGGGATATTTCTTCTATTTAAAAATAACACCTTTTTACCTATGAAATCATGTCTATATTCTGTATCACTTGTACAAAATGTGAGTATACATATGCCTACATAAAAAGAAAATATACCAAATTTCTTAGTCTGGGTCGCTAATGCCAAATTTCAGTAAAAGGAATGCGTTCTATTACTGAGTTTAAATTCTTGACAGTTGATGTTTAAAATGGAAATGTAAAACCTTTCAAAGGAATTCAAAATATTATTATTCATCATCACCAAATTATTTACCTGCCTGCCCAGCATTTCATATTTTCTCCAGCCCTAAACAAAAGTTTACAAGTTCCAAAATTGTCCGGTTTCACAAGACCATAAAAAGGTGTTGTGAGTTTAATAACTGTAGCAAAGCTCAACTGGAGAGCTGTATAATAAGGTATTGACCACTGTTAGCAAAACAATGTGAATTTTTGAAGTCCTACTGTTGTAATTCACTATCAAAAAGTTAAAGTCGTGACTAAGTTTCTCTTTGCTGGATGAAATAGCCATGCAGCATTGCATTTGATCATCAAAAGTATTTCTTAATACTTCAATAGCTAAATCACTGTGAACTTAAACAATCTCAGGGGGGAAAAAAAAAGTTTGCTAAACCACTTTAAATATTTAAATTCTTCTAGTACTCTTGTGTAACAGTTATCCAATTTTTAAGATATTTGAATTTGACTGATTAAGTGATTTGCTAAATTCAGGAGAAGGCCATGTTTAAAAGCTGAAATTGTTTCTGATTCCCTGCCCATTCACAGACCCCTTAGTCTTGCTTTCTGTTAAACATGTGCTCTTACGAACTATTTACAAAGAAATGTTTCAACCCATGTGCGTCAAAGTAAAAACCTTTTCTGTCATTATTTATACTCACTGTGCATGTATTTGTGTGCTTGTGCTCAATTTACATTTGGACCTCTGATTTTTGGTGTGTATTTGTTTGCTTAAATCACGTTAGCAGTCAGTTGATGCATATGAATGACCATTTTCTGTGGACAATTAAAGATCGAAAAAGAAGCATATTTAGATGTTCTTGAAACTACGGTATGTACAAGATAGGATACTGAAGTTTACATGTATATATAAACACATGTGTATAAGCATAAAACTAAGGAGTTTAATTTGACCTTTAAATTAGAATTGCTTTTGTTTAGTTAGAAGGGGAAAAAAATCAGTACTTCAAGGCACCCAAGAAGAACTCAAACACTATTCAAGCCTCTATCTATCTTTTCTTGATTTTCTTTTATTTGGGTCCATTTATGTGGTTAATACTGAATAATACTTCTGCAGGAATTCTTTGTTAATCATGGACTGTGTCATTTGCCCTTGAGTGCATTCTGTGGCATCTAAAAATAGCGTGTAGTATATTCCACAGGTCATGCAGGATGGTCACCTTGTGACTGGTTGTTATAAATAAGGGCTTTGGGGTCAAACCTGTCTTTTCTTTGAAGAGGTTAGAAGGTTTCACCCAGAAAGCAACATCAGCCCCGAGTCTAGAAAGCCGGTTCCCAAAAGGATTCTTTGGGCAAGCGCCTTTAAATAGCTAAGAGTGAGAGAAATGGCACGGCAAATGTCAGCTTACATAAACCCAAATGAGAAAAGATGAGAAAATTGTGCCCTTTGCACAAGGACAGAATCTAACTGCTCTAAAATCATTAAAAAGAAAAGTATAACAAAACAAAAACAGACTGAAAAAAACCCAAACTTACTTATCACACCGGTATTACTGTGCACCAGTATACACCTCACCCTGACTCTTTGTACTGTGGCAGTTACACACTTTGGATGGAAAAGTACCCCTCTGCATTTTAGGTTCTATGCTGTTAATTCAAACCATTTTTTAATTTGTTTTCAGTTTAAGTGCAAGGTTTGAATTAGGGGATTCCAATTTCCCTGTCTCTGGTGCTATTTGATTTTTTCCCATCATTCAACAATTGTAGCAGTGAGATGTCCAATTCATTTAAAAAAAAAAATGCAGAAAGTCATAAGAAACTTATTTAAACTGACTTTGGATTAAGTTTGACCTTTAAAGTCTAAGCCTGGACCGAAAGCCAATCAAGAGCTTCAGCTCTTCTGGTCGAAACTCTTGCAACACTGTTAAGAAAGAGGAGGTCGTTAGAGTGTTGTAGCATCATGGTTTATTGTTGTGTTGCCATGATGAAGATTGAGCAGGAAAATGTGTTTATTGTGTAATGTAAGAGGGAGGGCAGCAGTTCAGGTTTTACGGAAACAGCGGTGGCGAACGAGCTGTTAAAGTAACGATCATGCTGTGGTGGGAAGTGGATGCTTTCTTCGACCTACCCAACAGAGCAGCTGCTCATAAATCCTTTGAAGACACTTTAAAAGGTACTTAAGCACAGTTGAGTTAATATAAATATTTTAATCATTTATATGCGTTGTTGGGTTTCAGTTAGATGTCAACCTATGGTGACTTTCACCTAGCACATTATTCGTTTGCCTTCTTGAAGGACCATTGAGTAAACACCAGTGCCATGGCTAGGTGAGGTTAAAGGCTACTGATATTTAGGATGAGTGTTCACAGCCTCTTGATGTCTTTCTAATAGATGATGTTCTCCTCTGATCTGTCAATAACTTGTTTGTTATGCAAACTTCGTCAACATACACAGACCTGCAAGTTTCTGAGAGAGAAGCGGCTGGTGGTAGGGGATACGCGCAGATCGGATGAACTGCAAAATGATGAAGCTCACGCGATGATCTGTATCTGTTCAAAGAAAAGAGATAAAAAATGCAAGAGCTAGGGAGAACTGAGGGCAGACGCATCATCTAAAAGCTTCTGGACCAGACATCTGGCTTCATGCCAAGCTTGAATGATATCAATAATGGCAGAATACTGTACCTCCTGGAAAAGAAGTTACCTGGGGTCAGAATATCTCCGAGAAAGGCAGAAAGCAGACGACCTCAAGCTGAGTGCCTCCAGGTCACGGGTCTCCTGCAAACACCCTCTCGTTTGGTTTGAGATCAGCACAGTCCTAGTACCACTTCAGCCAGGCTTAGTTTTAGAGCTCCTGGGAGCCCTTATGGAAAAAAAGAAAAAAAAAAAAAAAAAGAGAGAGAGAGAGGAAAAAAAAAATAACGAATAAATGCAAAGCACATTCTCTTCCCTTGAAGAAAGGCTCAACTTTGTGTTGTGGGGAATGAATAACTTAGATGATGAGAAACAAAACACAATCCCACAAGGAATCTGCGAACAGCACAGTAAATTCACAGTACATATAATTAGTAAACTATCTGAAAGTAGAGAGGCAAAAAAATGCAAGTAAAAACCCCACATTTTTCTCTCTCTCTCCCTGTGTCTGTGTTTGGAAAATATTGCTGCTCTCAGCTAAATCTCAGCACAGCTTCACAGGTATACAAATTCCCCAGGAAGGAGAGCAACCGTGAGTTCCCGAAAAAAGAAGGAACCTGAGTCACGCAGGATCGCTGTCAAGAGAGCAGAAACTCAGACTGAAAGTATGTTTTAGGGGGTTTTTTGGACTTTTTCTGTATGTTTCTGTCTAGACTTGAGTGCTGAGTCACTCAGCAAAAGTGTTGGAGTGATGAGATCTGTAAAAGGATTTAGTTAGATTTTTGATAACAGAAGGATATTGGACACCATAACAAATACAGTTTAAATTTGTATATTGGACTTCTCCAATATACAAAAATAGTTGTACCATTTGAGTATTATATGACAGATACAAAACTCCCCCATCTAAGAGACTAATTTTCTGATGACAGGCTGTAGCCCTAGTAGACAAAAATACAGTCAGCTGGTTCTTCTGAATCACTATTCTAGGTAAAAGCCGTAATTAGTAGAACTGGCACATTATCCTTTCTTGCTGGAACTTGGGTCTTTCTGTTGTTTACCATTAAAAATACCAAAGGTGAAATCCCAGTGCAGCTTATGTCAGTGGTAAGACTCCTGTCAACTTCAGGGTCAATATTTCACTTCATAAGCCCTTCATAAGTCAGATACAAAGAAAACCCACTTGTAAAATCAACTTCTAGAATGGAAACAAATCAGGTTTTGCTTTATTTTTTTTTTTTTTAATTTAAATCACAACCAAGAAGTCCTATTAAATGAGTCAGATGCACATTTGAAGACAGTCTTATTTCAGACTTTAGTATCCTCTGTACACCTTCTACAATGTCGTATTCACATTGGGGCCTTTTTAGAAGACAATTATTTGCATGACTCTCTGATTCCACGATCCTGTGATTCAATTATTCACATGAGAAATAAGAAAAACAATGTAACTGAGATTATCAAAAGTTATTTATACCAAAGGACTAAACCGAGGATGAGAATGTTATTTTATCCTTCCATTTAAGTCTTTGCAAGAAATGCAGCCTGGCGTTTGGTTAATGTCAGCTTTTTTGAGACACCGTGAGCACTGACATGGTTTTTCTGAAGGACTCTGAGTAAATGACCCTTCTTTGCGATTTTGGGGACACATAAGTTCTTCATACTAGTTGAATAAGCTTCAGTTTGCTTTAAAAAGAACCACTAACAAATACAACTTTTGCTGTGTATTTTTCTCCAAACATTTCCATGTTACAAGTCGGGGCTTGCCAGATTTTTCTGCCTTATCCAGAGAGTTGTGCTCCCGCATTTCCTATGTGAAAATCCCAAAAGTGTCAGAGCGTGCCTTCCAAAAAGTGACCTTGGTTTCCAAGCCTGCGCTTGGCAGTGATTGCTGGAGCCTGGTGGCATCCCACGCTGGGACATCCCACCCGTGCAAGCCTGTGCTCCCTGGGACGGTTCCCAGCCCTGTGCCGCAGCCTCCAGGAGCACGGGGGTGGGGGGTGGGGCTCATGCCCTGCAGCCAAATTCACTGCCTGCCACAGGATTTGCAGCCAGGTTAAAGAAATGACCCTAAGAACGGGCTGAATTTCATCAACTTCTTCCTAGGTCCTGACAGTTAAGGGTAGGTAAGAGCACGTAGCCCATCTGCTTAATGAACAATGGGGAATAACTACAATTTCCAGAAGCAACTAATTATGCTGTGACTTACTGGTGGAATACCCTTGAGCTTCCTTAAGCGTTTTGAGCCAAATTCTGGGGGATCCTGTGAATTTCACTTGTGAAACTGCCATATTGTGTGCAAACTCTCCTTTTCTTCCCCTTCCACCCTCCCTGCCCCCAAGAGGGAGGGAATTATCAAGTCATTTTTTGTTTATCAGGGAAGCAGGAATCAAATTATGCTAAAGAGTAAACAAACAACATTCAGCTTGTGAGCCCTCTGGTTACAGGGTTTCTCTCCACCCACCGAGTCTTATTGCATAAACGTTGAAAAACATTGCTAGGAAACAAACAATGCAGCCCTTTGACAGGTTAGCATCCCCAAAAACCCTGGTAATTAAAGGAACACCGTAAATTTAGTTATGACTCTGAAAAGTGAAACAAAAGCTACTGAAAAATATAACTTAATAACAATTAATAATTATCACAAATAGCCCTGAGAATTTGATATTAACTTTACTTAATGCCTCTCTCTTGTCAGGGTCAGGCATTTAGCGGCACCGTTTATAGGTGCAATCCTTTTTATGATAGCTTATATTGGAAATGAAAGTCATCTTCATTGTGAACTTATCTTGACAAACAATGACAAACTCTCAGACTCGGTGTCACTCATTTACCACTAACCCATCTAGAAGCTGCTGCTGCTGCTGGATTTAGCCTTCAAAAGCTTGTCGCCGTTTGACACGTTAGAAAAGGTAGTGATACTAGTAGTAATTGGAGAGCCCTGGCAATGACCTTGTCCTCCTCCTAAGCCCCAGCTAATCCTGGGTACGATACCTCCACTGGCAGCATGATTATTATCTGTGGCTATTGCTTTTCTTATAGGTACACACGCTCCAGAAAGGGCTAGGAAAAAAAGTAATAATACAGTGTGGAGATTAAATGTTTTTTACTTCAGCTGACCCTCGTATATTTTGGGCATTGGTTTCATGGTTTTTTGGAGTCAGTAATATTTTTCAGTTCCTCAATTTATCTGATTGACTTTTTTTTTTCCTACTTTTATAGAATTTAGTTTAATTAGAAGCACTAAAAATCCTCACAAATGGCAGCAAACTATATTACATGCGCATGAAATAAGTGCCACCCTTCAGATATTCATTGTCCTTCACAATTCCTTCTGCCCCGCCAAGTCTTCTACTTGAACAAACTAAGATGGGAGAGGAGAGATTTTTGGGGCAGCTTTCCCTCCTGCCACAGGACTACAGCTACCGGGGCAGCGGCTGAGTTGGATGAGACCTGTAAAATTTCTAAGTTCATATACACGACCAAAAGCATACCTTGTGTTTTATAAAAATCAAACAGCACGGATCATTGTATACAGGTATCGTGTTTTATACCGAAAAACACTTTAAAAGGTACTTTATTCAGAAGGTTGCAAGAGTCATACTTTGTGGAGAGAGTCCTACTGAGAACAGAGTTTTTGTACTCCAACTTCCAGGTAATAAAAGGGTATAACCAGCTACAAAATCCTTACCTTGATCCAGTTGATTTTCCTATAAACCTTGGTTTCAGAGTCAAAAAAAGTATATTAACTGAGCTGTTAACATTAGCAGTACCGAATAATTTTCCAGTTTCTATTTTTAGAACAAAACTACCATTTAAAAAAGTTTTAAAATTAAGGGAATTTCTGAAAGGGTGGTGAATTCAGTGTTTTATTGAGTAATGTTATAGAAATACTTCGCTTGCCATTTTGTTGAGTTTCCAAGGGTATACTAAATAATTTTACTGCAGAAAAATTACTTGGTACAGGCAACAAATGGCTGGCCACCCAACATATGGTAAATGCATCTGCAAAGATTAGAAGAACGGGATGTTTGCAAATTGTTCAAAAACTGTGCAGATAGGAGTGTTACCTGTGTTAGGTCACAATCACAAGATCTCTCAGGATTTGTAAGTAGAGAATAAGGATGTTTTTCCCCCTTTCTTCTAACTGCAGCAAAAACACTCATAGCTTTAACCTCACGGAAAATAATTTACAGTGTCCGGTTGGCTATTCTTACTAGTCATGTAAATCTACCACCTAGTTTGTTTGTTTGTCATTCTGCAAGACAAAGTTTGGTTCTACACGTGGTTCCCCTTCCATTTACACCAGGCCTGGTTCTGCTCCTGGCACAGGCCATTCTCCTTCATAGAATCATAGAATCACAGAATGGTTTGGGCAGGAAGGGACCCTAAAACCCACCCAGTGCCGCCCCCTGCCCTGGGCAGGGACACCTCCCACCAGCCCAGGTTGCTCCAAGCCCCGTCCAACCTGGCCTTGAACCCCTCCAGGGACGGGGCATCCACAACATCCCTGGGCAACCTGTTCCAGTGCCTCACCACCCTCACAGGGAAGAATTTCTTCCAAATATCCAATCTAAATCTACCCTCCTTCAATTTGAAACCGTTACCCCTCATCCTATCATCTTCCTCAGTGAGACCAAGAAGATGCTGACCAGGAAGGGATATAAAGCTCAGGGAACTGCAAGGAGGTAGTTACGACCAAGAGGTATTGCAGGATTAGCCATGGGTGGCCCCTGCTCCAATACAAGCTTGGAGAGTATTGCAGATTGCAGATTCAGAAAATACAAAATACCTACAAAGAGTTGTATGTCCTTCACAGTTTTGCCATCCAGTAATAATCCAACTCGTAACTTCTTTTGCTCAGCTTTAAGCAATCTCCAGCCCAAGGAAGAGGGAAGAACCATTAGATAGAGTGGGGTAGGAATCGAAAAGAGAGAATGTGAGGGCATTTGTTTCAGTGCCTGAATCTAATTAATTCTTAAATAATTTGTGAAAGTAACACATATAGCCTAATTCTGTCCTGGTGGTGAGCTATCACCCTTGTGAGGAGCAGCGTTAGACCCCTGACTTCACTGAAACGTCAGTCTTGGTATGTACCTTTTGAAAATTAAGGGTGTCAAGTAGATGCATTAAAACTTGACTCTCAGTGAATGGAAGCTAATTAAATTTTTAGACACAAAGGAGTTAAAATAAAAATGTGATTTATTTTCATGCAGTACATATATGAAATGAACAGCTTTAAATAGGATTTTTGCACCTTTGTTCAGATATAAACCACACTGCGAAAAGACTATAAAGTGCATTTTTTATACTCTCACCAAATCTAATATTTCCAAGAGTAATTTCTGAGAGACATAATGAAGAGGCCCTTTAAACTTTTCTCTCAGCTCAAACCAAAATTTTCCTTGAAGCTGTAATGTTTCAGTAATAATGGGGCAAAATTGCAAGAAAAAAAAAAAAGAGGTACTTCCTTTTACATTTTTAGCACCTCTGTACGTTACAAATGTATTTGGCTCTAATACTTTTCCAACCCAGTTTTACAAATTACACCGGCACCTGACCAACTTTGGTAGACTCGCTCCAGTTTATTGATGCCTTTCTCATCTTGGAGAGCCCAAAGCTGGACTTGGCACTGTGGGGCATTGTCTGAGCATTATTGTAAAGAAAGTACAAGTGTGAACTGAGTTCTCAGAGGTCCATTCTTTTGGTAGAAAAAATTAAGAATCCTGTAGGTAGTAATCAAGGGTACACTGTAGGAACATATAAGAGCTTTTGTAAAGTCCGGCATCATGCCATGGGCACTCTTCTCCCAGTGACATGACATAATCTCTACAGCGAGACACTGCAAACCAAATACAGTAAAAGCACCTTGAATACTATTCAATCCACAAAATACTCAAATACTCAGAAGAACGGCACTGGATTTCTTGAAGGAGACAGCTTTCGTAACCTAATGATTCGTTTTGAGTTTAACATCAATGAAACACAGCTTAGGCTGACCAAACCAATTACAAACCACAGCAAACTTTTGCAAACGTGTCATGAGACTGCAGCAGAAAAGCTATAGTAAAGAAAATTGCTATTAACAAGCCTGTATTACAAGGAAAAATATCTTATGGATTTTTCTTTTTTTTTTAATCAAATCAGGCCATTTTTTTGTGTCTTGGCTATTTTTCCTCTGTTAATGTCTGCTTACTGCCACATGGCAATGGTCTAGCAGGAAGAGCAGAGGATCAAGAAAAGAGTTAGCTCAATAGGGGGCATTTTTAATTTAGAAGAGTTGAAAGATTTCTCAGGTTCCAGTGTTTGAGAGACATGTAGACTGGGAAAAGTCTGACCTCTCCAGAGAGATACCTGCAACCACGAGGCAGTTCGGGAAGAAACGATGTATTAGATGTGTGGGAGATAAAAGCTGAGTACTTGAGCTAGCTGACAGAACCACGGACCTTTTTGCAGGCTTATACCTAAGATATCACCTTCATTGACATAACTTTACATTTCCTCTTTTTAACTCAGCTAAGATCTCAGGAAAGGAAAAGTTTGTAAAGAGACAAAATATTTCTTCTCAGAACAACTCATACATTTAGAAAACATAGGGAAACTGTCAGACATGGAAAGCTGGCATGACGGCTAGAAAAAAATGGACGTGTTTTTGAACTTGCAAGGCCTTCAGAAATGTTTATTCCAACTTTTATCAGTTGGATAATAAAAATACCATTTCTTCTTACGTTTCTCTCTTGTTTCCTTATACCACTACATCTAGAACACTATTAAACCTTCAAAGGTTTCCCCCGTAATTTTAAAAGTCTATGGAACCCTTGATTGTCCCATTTTATTAATGCTCATTTTCCGGCTTAATGAATTTATAGCAGTGCCTGTTTTTGTATTGGCTATTATCACAGCTAAAGGAGAAGAGCCTGCTGCCGGCACAAACCAGCAGCAGTGCATATGGAAATAGAATATGTAGGTCTTGCAACTGTAATAAATAGTTTTTGAAAGAAAGAGGTCACTTCAGTTCTTATTGAAGGCAACTGGTTCATGCAGAACATGAAAAAAAAGTGCATCTGCATTGAAACTACACAAATACAACCATGTCATAATTACAGTATATAATATATTAGGATGCTACTAACTTTCCTGTGCTGAAATATACATGAAAAAGGAAATAAAATTAGGTCAGCTTCTGCATAAAGCACTTCTGTCCTCACAAAGACCTGAAAGTTAAGGGGACACTGGCAACTGGAAACACAGTCAATTGCAAAGCATAATTTAAATGTTGTAAAAGAAATCAGATCTGTCCTTTAAGCTGCCCGCCAATTTCCACTGCTTTATAGCCATTTCTTTTTTTGATAAATGTTTCTGTCTCCAATTCTGCCTTGTGGAAGACCTGCACAACTAGGAGGTGAATCTGACAAATGAGCTTCCTATTTGCAGGGGAGTGATGAAACGCACACAAAGTGCTTTCAGGTTTTAGAAAAGTGAAAATGTAAATAGACGCAATTTAATAAGCCTTTCCATTATAAAAATCTGAAGAATTTCCTTCAAAAATAAAATATTAAATATTTTAACATATACTTCTTTTTAGATTCAAGTATCTCACCGCCTTTCTCTGAGTTTTGAATTGATCAAGAATGTGGCACAATAAAATTTGAACAAACAAGAAAAAAGGTTTGCAACCCATAACTCTATATATATTCAAGTTGGATTTACAAAAACTTGTAGAAAAGAAAAAAAAAGTGTCCGAAAAATGTTTATTTTGACAGCGTTGTGCTTTTTCATTCACCAGTACTAGCTTTCATTGCTCACCTACAGGAACTGAAATAAAATCAAGCTTTTAAACTCTTCAAGTCTCAGACTACTCTTGGTTACACATACTGAGGACTGCCTAGCAAAAAGAATAATTGCAATAACACTTGCAGAGGTCACAGTGTTTCATATTTACTAGCTGAACATGTCTTATATCAACTTTTTTTTTTTTAATTCTAACATCATTTCGGACTACATAAAATACTTGATCTTCTTGGAAGGAAATATTTCCCCTTAAAAAAAAAAACTTCAATAAAATCCATGCATTTTGACCAAAAAAAAAAAAAGTTTCATTTTCATCAAATGAGCAGGTATCACATCACCAAATTTTCAATGGTTTCTACCCAGAGCTGCTGGGGCCCATAACCTCAGAAAGGGAGGTGTGTGCAGCAGTCTAACGTGAACAAATTAATCAGAATCTGCAGGAGATGAAACTGTCTTCTGACCCAGTTCCTATGTCTAATTTCTGACCAGCAGAGGACATGACCAGGGGCATCTCACTGCCATGCCAGTGCAGAAGGATGCTCGGTCCTGCTCCATGCCTACCAGTATCATCAGAACTTTGTTGCATCTCATAGGCTATAAAGCATCCTTTTTCAACAAGACCCACAGACCACTGTTTTTCAGGGGATAATACCTTCTCATTGTCAATGATTTAAACTAAATTTGAATGCCCCAACTTCAGTCCCTACATATGCTGCAAACTGGAGAAAGGTTTTTAGGGAAAATATGTGTTTTGGTTTTTTTTAATTAAGCGAGCTGGTAGAGTGGAAAAAAGAAAAGCTTTGATGCACACATACGGCCAGGGTAGACCTGTCGATTTTATGGCGTTGATTTCTATTTGTGGTGATGTTACTGGGATGAAAGCTTGCCCCTTTCTTTGCGATGTGGAGAAACGAATCAATGAAATGGGTTCCTCGCAGAAACGGAGCGCAGATGAAGGTTGGTGCCATTTATGCCTTCTGGAAGAGAAGACCTCCACAACAAACGCAGCGCCTCATTTTATTGTGTTCAAGGACAACCTAGTTAAGGTTGCAAGCCAGACAAATTTGACATAGGAGGGTGGATAACATTCTGGGTTCAGTCAGCCCTCAACCTATTCAGTTTTATCCCTTGTGGCTTAATTTATTTCTTCCTCGTAAGTCTCTAATAAAATCTACCTGCCAGCTGTGATCTAGTTTGCTTTGAATAGATATTAATGTTGCTTCGTGGCACTGCCATCTTGGAAAACATGGTGCACAGGAACCAATTAAAACATATGTTCCTAAGAATATCATTCAATATGTGATTTTGTTCTTATTACTTACTCAAGAGGGAGATTGTATAGAAACTCCAAGACTAACTGGTTGTTTCAGGAAAAGTTCCGTCTACTGTATTTTGCATAAGTAGCGTTACTGTTACCATGTGCTGAATGTAAATATGAAGGGCTGCACAAGGTAAATGGTTAAATGAGATTCATAAGCAAACAGCAAATTGGAGTAACCAAACTATATGCTGTGGTTTACAAGTTGACCTTTCAGTTTTCAAAGACTCTTTCTCCTCCAGAGTATAAGAAAAATCCACGGGGGGGAGGGAAAAAAAGGTTTCAAAAGACCAGTTTTAAACACTCAGGAAGTAACGTTCATGGCACATATATTATCATCTTGAATGATATGGTAACTAAGAATTAAGGTGAGAAAAAAATTTAGTTCTAGTGTATTCCAAGGTAATAGATATTTTTTTGTTCTGATTTTTAACAGTTTTGATTTTTAAGCAGTATTTGCTAATAAACTGTAAAACTGATGTTACATTTTGGTGTGGTCATGCTTTATCTGCGAAATAAAATTTAGATGCTGACAGTAAATAATGACCTAAATAATATTTGAATATTCAAAGTAAGATTGAGTCAGGTTTTTGACATCAAACAGTAACTGATCCATTGCTAAAAATAAAATTAAAAAAAAAAAAAACACCAAGAAATTGAATTTGAAATATGGAAGTTTTCTTTAAAAACAAAATCAAAGACCTCTGAACTCATTGTTCCAAATGCGAACGAATTCTTGGTTCCATGTTTGCACCTTGGGAGCAGGGAAGAAGTGAAAGTATTAGCTCAACCAATTAATGTTTGTTAGGATCCGTAAATTTCAGGAAGTGACTAATTAATTACACTAAAAAAAGGAACTGGACCTTCTAATCCACATTATGCTGAGTTGAAAATGGTAAATCTCCCCCCAAAAAATGCCACTGTGAAATTTTCTTGCTTACTTTCTATTTCACTTCAGTTGCTTTCATTATAATTGAAAGAAGTCCAAGGATTTTCAGGCTATGAAACAAAGAATTACACCATTGACATTTGGGAAAGAATATAAGATCATTAGAAGTCCTGAGCAGAGTGGCCTATAGCTTTACTCACTATTGCTTTGCCCTTTAGCTAAAGTCCAGTACCTAAATCAATGGGACTCTACTGCTTCTCTTTGAAAACCACTCCAAATTCTAAAACACCTTTGTCAGGAAGCTTTTTTTTTTTTTTAACCATTTCTAAATAGGAATATGGTTTCTTAAGGTCATGTTACAGTTCCCTTTGTAGCACATACTCTCTGTTCACGTCTTTCAAATATTTCAGGCCAGTTATCAAATAATTATTTTTTGTTGCTGAAGTGCATGCTAATCACTGTCATCACCATTAATCTCTCTATTGTTTCGGTATTTTGTTGCTGAATTCCTCTAATAAGGTCACTGCTTTTCTGTTACTGATTGCTTGGAATTAAATGCAGTATTTCTGCAGAAAATTCAGCACCATTGGGGGCAAAACTGTGTTGCTTAAGTATTTGCTGCCCCAAACCACCAATCCTTTGCTGTTTTTTTTTTTACTTTGCTAATTCCCGGGTGATTTTCTATTCACTGTAACACAGGTCACAGACTTATTCTAACTTTGTTAACTCTAAAAGGCTGTGTCAAGTTATTGCCCCTCGCCCTCTCTCTGTATCCATGGTGTTTGGTGTTTGTCTCTCAAGGCTGTCTATAGAATTTCTGAAGTGATTATCACCTTCTTACCGTGGTGTTCAACATGTTATTGCAGCCACTTTTCTTGGGCCATCTGTTGTAACAGACATATTTGAAGGTCTTTCTAACGCTGCCCCTTAGCCCAGTCTTGCCACTGTATTGCATTTTCAACAGAAAACCATGCAAACTATTGAACAATATTAATAGCAGTAAGATACCTTAATGGACGTAAATGTTTCACAGAGGTGTTGCTTGAAAAGACTATTAAGCAGAAATGTAAATGGATGTGGAGGAAGAGTAATTCTGTTTAATAAGATGTTTCAAGTATTATCTCTCTAATTTGCCGAGGAGCGGGTACAGGCTATAGTGTACTTGTAAAGTAATTAGAAATCCTTGGTAATTGTTTTTTTAATTAACAACAAAACTTGGAGAAAAAAATTCTGCTCGTTCCCACTTCTCTTCTGGATTAATTTTGCTTGAGCTGAGAAAAGTGTCGACACACAAGAGGTTTTTTTCCAGTTCGCGTTCAAGGCAAAGAGCAGAAGAGGACCTTCACTTGCGCTAATCTGAATGAACCTGCAAAAACAATCCATCAATTCTTTTCACCTTTCTGTCCCTCTTACATGAGACACTAATATGTTTTGCATCCTTATCTTACCCCAGCGACCCAACATTACACTCTGTCCTCAATTACTCTGAGCCACTTGCACACAAAGGAATGAGCCGGCCATTTCGGCAAGGCACGTCATGGGACTGCTGGCCATCGGCAGAGATGTGACTGCTCCTGGCACAAAAATAATTAGAGTGGATGGCCTCTGCAAGATAATACCTTATTAGAGTGACAGGCTGGGAGCTGGTGAGTGCAGAGCCGGTGACAGTGCGCTCAGGGTGGGAGCAGGAGCACTGGCACCAGGGACCCACCATTTTTCTGCAGAAAAAGCACTTCTTCTGCACGATCATAGAATCATAGAATCATCTAGGTTGGAAGACCATTGAGTCCAACCATTACCCAACACTGCCAAGCCCACCACTAAACCCTGTCCCTCAGCAGCAGGTCTACCCATCTTTTAAATACCTCCGAGAAAAGTGGCTCAACCACTTCTCTGGGCAGCCTGTTACAATATTTGATAACCCTTTCGGTGAAGAAATTTTTCCTAATATCCATCCTAAACCTCCCCTGGCACAACTTGAGGCCATTTCCTCTTGTCCTATCACCTCTTACCTGGGAGAAGAGACTGACCCCCACCTCCTACACCCTCCTTTTGGGTAATTGTAGAGAGCAAGAAGGTCTCTCCTCAGCCACCTTTTCTCCAGGTTGAACAACCCGAGCTCCCTCAGCCGCTCCTCATAAAACTTGTGTTCTAGACCCTTCACCAGCTCCATTGCCCTTCTCTGGACACCTTTATCTCTGGACCTTTGATCTGCAAGTCCTCCCTTCGCTGCCTCCATCCTCACCAGCAGAAAGCCAAGGGGCACACTTAAAAGCTAACTCTGGTGTCTCTACCAACATCTCTACTTGGGGAGACCACCACCTGCACACCAAATTCTCCAAATTCTCACACCAAATTCTTCCAAACACCAAAGTCTTGCCTTTGCCAGTTTGGAAAGCGGAAGGACCACGTCTCCACATCACCAGTGGCCACTGCAGCACATGCCTGTGGGTAGAAGCTGCCTGGTTGCAAAACCCTTCCCCTCCACCAGACATTTTCACTGACCAGGCGAGGTGGCCACATCACTGAGGTGAGAACCATCCGCTGCATCTGGAACATGGGAAGTTGCCTCTGTGCGTTCATATGGAGCAGATCAAGTGAAAACAAGGGAATCTTGCCTGAACTGAACTGAAATTGCTTGAATGTGAACTAAAAAATTCCCCTGCCTCAAAGCTTACAGCTTTACACAGGGTATTTTGAAGAAATGCAATGCCAGGTTCTTCTCTGCGATAAAACAGCACTGCTCAAGTCACCTTGAGTAAGCTCAGGCTAGAGCTTCTGTCTCCTCTTAATTAAATCATTTTCTCCTGTTCTTCTAATTTACCCTTAAATCCTTTCTCTGCTTTTTGTGTTCTGGTGGAGCCAGGGTCCTGCCCGAGAACTTTTGCTAATTGTAGGGGTGAGCATCCTTACGAGTCTTGCCTCTCTGGTGGTAATAAAGGATAAGCATGTGAAAACATGTTAGCACAGCAGGCAAAGGGATGTGTGATATGGTGGCAGGTCTACAATGAAATTAATGGTGCGAAGGGAGGCTATGTGAAAAATCTTGTGGAGAAGCTGATTGAAAACGAAAATTAGTTGTCTTTTTGAGAACATGCATTATAGGTCTGCTGTGTGATCTGTAAAGCAGTTAAAAAAATAATCAGAGTTGTTAAGCTCTCAGGAATTAAGAGAATATTTTTCCCCTAACAATAGAGAAATGTGTTCAAAAGAGGACAAAAGCAAAACTGCGGCTTGTGCGTGGTAATACTCCACTCCATCCCTCCATGCAAAGGGAGAGCCGCTCTTTACAAGGTGAGGAGGTGGCTAATTCTCTGGTGTGCCTCCATTTTGGATGCCAACTCCCGAGAAAAGCTGGAAAAAAGCGACGACGCGTTAGGCTGAGGTCCGTGCACTGTGCTAAGGGGCACCCCATCGACTTCTGCAGGAGCGGGAAGACGCTGTGGGATGGTCTCTCACCATAAATTTGTTCCTTTAATCCAAAGTCTCTCTGTCTCCATTGCTCCTGCCAACACGAAGTGGTGACAACGTGTCTGGATTTGACCTGCCCTATTGTCAGTATTTAAGAAAAGGTATAGCCTCGTGGCAGCCATGGTCCAACATTCTTTCAGCAAGGGGACAAGTATAGTAGTCAAAATTTTTATTTAAATCTTCATCAGAATAACTTGGGACACAATGAAGAGGACTGAGTAAACTGGACCGTAAGACTCAAATATTTTGGTAAGAGTCAGATGGCGTTCACAGGGCACAAAGCAGGTTGCTCCAACGACAGGTAGGTTCCTTTTGTAGAGGACGGGCCATGGCAGGGAACATGCAAAACCCACAGTCTGCCTGTTTCTAGAAACTTTCTGCATTAAGCTGTGGCTTTCCGGGTGAACTAACACAGTGCAAAGCTGTGTTTTCTTACGTGGTAAAGTTGAGCGAAATCAGTAAAGATTTTTATCGTGTAAAAAAAAAAAAAAGTTAATGACAAAAATTATATGCGTTAGTGTGTTTCTGCTACCCGCTCAAAAATGATTTTGCAGAAGTTTGTCTAGTCTATCAGCAAGCCCTATCTTCTAACATGCTCTCACATCTTCCTATACCTTTCCAGCAGACGAAAACGAAAATCCGAGCTTAATCATCTGTTGCACGTTTCTGTCACCTGCAGAGACATAAAAGAGGTACAGGAGAAAGTAATGAAAATTTGGGGTCCTCTTACAGCTGTCTGAAGGCAAATCTGACAATCTCCTTCCCAACAAGATGTGAAATTTTCTGCCCCGATGCCCAAAAGCACAGATTGGATTGGACAAGCTGCCCGGGACACAGCAACAGAGAGACAGATCTTGAAAGAGAGTGTTAAATTCCACTGACTAAATGCTGTGTTTTAGTCACATTGGGAAAGCTTAGTCATGCCTGAATAGTGGTTACGGGCTAAAGTTAGAGACTTGCCGGTACCTGACGTGGCCGAGCAAGAAGCCAGGGAAAGTCTGATAAAGAGAATTCTTGGAGAGTTTCTAACAGCTAAAAGGAGCTGAAATATTTCCTGGGTTATTTGGTTTCTTGTTCTGCTGCCTGTTCAGTTGATCCATTTAGAGCTTTAGCAGAGATTTTATTATTAGTTAGTAATTATTATTATTATTATTTATTATTATTATTATTATTTGCTTATTTATTTATTTTTAGGAAGATGCCTGTAATCTAGCGGGGGGAGCCCTTAAGAAGATGTCCTTTTTGGAGGCTGCGTTCAGTGTCTCTGAGCAGAAAGCACCAGCTCTCTGCGTCTTCCCCCCTTGCGCAAAGTAGGGATGACGGTGCAGCCGTGCAGCTGGAGAATCCTTCGAGACCTATAGAATCAGTGCTCCACGGAAGTGGATGTTATAGAAAGAAAAAACAAACAAACAAACGAAAAAAAAAAAACACCACAAAAAATACTGAAAAACCTTACTGTGCCCTTGAAGTCATTTCATTTCATGCTGCATATGCGACGAGAGAGGGATGGAACTGTAGCCCTGTGGTTTTAAACTAGTTCTTTCTAACTTTCCGCATTTAATCCAGCTACCTGCGAAATCAGCGTAATGACGAGACCAAATTTTTTTTTTTTTTTTTTTTTTTTAAAAAAAAAAAAAAGGAAAACCTGGAAGGAAGTCCCATTTTAATCGACTCCTTGAGCTTGATGCTGCCTGCTTTCCGTTTTCACACGTAGGCGCGCTTGCATCAGCCCCCCCATTCTCTGGAAGTGGCTGCGCTTTCCCTCCAGCTGGCAAGGTGCAAAGGGCTCTGTAGAAGTGGTCTAGGAAGCAACCCGCACCCTCCCCGGAGACCAATTACTTTTGAAATGTGCCTGATCGTTCGCTGCTGCCATCTCCCCCTTCCCCAACCTGCCCCCACCTTCCCCCCGTCGCTCATTGTGCTGTTGTCACTGAGACACCTGATCAGCCCTAATTCTTGCTTTTATTTGAATTAGGGTGCCACCAATCTTGGATCCATGTCAGGGCCCATGTAATGCCTTTGGGCAACACTGGGGATTAGATTAGCATTTTGGTGTTGTTCTAAAGCCACATGGTCAGCATTATAAGGATCCCATTAGAGATAAAGGGACCGGTTACACAAAGCCTAAGAAATATAAGGGCCAGAGGAGGTTGATGTAATTGGCTGATATTAGAAAGTGCTTTAATTAATGAAAGCATACTGTGGTTACTACCCCTTTTTTATAGTTTAACATGCCTCTTAATTACATTCTCAGTTGTTCGTTTACACTGAGCATGTCTTTCAGGACTGCCAAACTCTTCAGGGAAAATGAAGCAAGTATGTTGTACTAGGTTGGCCAGCCTCACAATTCAAACCCCCGTTATTGGCTGATAGAAGTAGTCTAGCCAGGGGAAAAAAAAAAAAAAGAAAAAGAAAAAAAAAAAGAAAAAAAAAAGGAATGTTTGCCTAATCAAACCGTCCCAGAAATGACAGGATGAGGAAAAATGAATAATTGGCAATTTGGGGGGGGGGGGCATGAGACAGACTGCCTTGCGCGTAAGACCTTTGTTAGAAATACAAATATGTATATTCCCGATGTCAGGGAAATGCATCTTCCAGCAGTTTTGCAAGCGAGGGCTGCCTCAGCTCAGAAGGGCGGATCTTGGCAATGCTGCTTCCACTTTGCAGTAAAATGATTACACAAATTTGTGTTCTTGACCCGTTCGGTCCACCTGCGATATTCCCCCGAGTTTGATACGCATTTCGTGTACCTACACTTATTATTTAATTGTTGGACTTTCTTAACACATGTGAAAACATGATGCCAGAGCAATCTTTCATTCCCAGGGCAAACTCCAACTTTTACTTTTCTTACTTTTTTTTCTGTCAATTCACATGGTCTCAGGAAAAGAAGGGTTTACACTTAACGAAAAAAAAAAAAACAAAACAACACAACTCTTCACAGAGCCCTAAGCATTAACATTCACACGATGATTATTTTTAAACAAAGATCCTAATCCGTGGTTTACTAATTTAGGTGTCTGTCAACAGTGTCTTTTTGATCAACTGTCTGTAGTCCAGTGGGAAATAACAGACGAGCTGTAAATAAATGCAGGTTAGCATTTAATCAGCAATAAGCTATCCGTAAAGTTTGCGAGAATAAACTTAGAGTGGCAACTACTGGTGTCATAGTAGGATGTATTCTGCTGCTGCTCTTCTTTTGTGTTTTTCATATTATGTATATTTCAAAGCTGTTCCAGCAGCTTTCTTAAATGTCTTTTTAAGTAAATAGATGCGAAGATATGTCTTCACGTATTAAATTATTTCAATAGACAGAAAGTAAACGTTTCTTCAATCTTAAGACTACAATGTTCATTACTATTAGTATGCAGGGCTCAAGCTGTTGGCTCATTTAGGGCTTTCATAGTAGGGCGCAGCTAAACAAAGCAGTACTTTCCCACCATCGGAGATGATCGACACACTGAATTTCAGGTTACAGATATGCAACTACAGAAAAAAAACCCAAAGGACGGGCGGGCGCACTTCAAGGCCAGCATGTTTTGTTGCATTAAAATTGTCTGGGAAGAGGTATTTATAAGATGTAACATCATGTGTTTGCAAAATTGCTCATAGAGAATTTTAATTTCTGGTCACGTCCATGAAGCAGTATCTCTGCTTGATATTCAGTAAACCCGCCAACATAGCACCGTAGAAAGTAACTGAAATGTCCTAGACTAAATTAGTCACCAATTTGGATATTGATTTAATAAAAAATATGAAGAGAACAGAAAACAAAGGTATCTCTTTTTTAAAGTGCTTTCAAATCAAGCTCTGTCTTCCTGGGTAGGATAGGACCTGAAGAAACAGGAATTTCTGTCTATTTTATAGACTAATAATACCTCGTCAAAGCAGCAGCAATTGTACTCCGCAGATGAGTTCTCAGAAGAAATTTAGTAACTGTGCTGTTCTGCTAGATAAACAGAGAAATTCACCCGTTCATGAGCTTAATATGCATCTTAAGTCCCTTCTGGCTTTAATCATCAGTTTCATTTTGGATTCCCAATATCTGAATTAATTGCAGGTGTCTGCTTCCAACAAGAGTATAGTCCTTAAATTATACATGTCAGTGCATCACTTACACCGTGTCACTTCCCGTTAAATTTCTTCTCACTGTAAGTCTGTGTAACACAATGTGACATGATAGAAGTGTGCTGGCATGGTGCAGTACCTCAAAAATAAATAAAAAGTTTTAGGATGTTATATCCTACTGATCTTTCGATTTATCTTTGGAGGACTAAAATGAGTAGATAATAGTTCACCGGGAAAGATCTTGATGGATAGCTGAGGGTGAAAAGGAGTCAGGTGGTGATCCTGAAGCTGGCACAATTCTGCTGTGAACCGAAAACACCAAGAAAAATATACTCTTTAAAAATGATCAGAATACCTGCTCGTCCACACGATACACATAATAATAAATTGGAAGGGTCATGACACTTAGATAGAGAAATAATACAAAGGGAAAGGACTCCATCCAGTTTGCTTCCGTCAGAGTCAAGATGTGGAGTTGATCCCTGTCTTAAATAACCTCGTATCCCAAGTAGCGTCTCCCTCAGCAGCTGGTATTGAGCAAGAACCAAACGCTCAGCTACATCACCATGCAACAGCGGTTAAACGAGAGCCTCATAAAGATGCTGTAATTGCAATCGGGTCTCCGGGATGCAGGGAATCTAAATCCTGTCTTGACTGAACCATGCAGCCTTGGTAGCGCAGTAAAACTTGGGAGGAAACGTTACATAAAAGGTAATCCTCAGTCACTTAGGAATTGTGGTGTTATGAAAGACTTAATTTCTACTGTGCCTAATACAGGAAATAACTACTAATTACTTCAACCTTTATACTTAATTTTGGAAATATGGGAATTACGAGACTAATTGGGCACCAGTTTGTGAGGGCTTTGCCACTACAGAATCCTCAGCTGGAAAACTTTTCAACATTAACAGGGGAAAACATTAAATCTACCATTCTAGCTACAGTATTGCTGCAGTAGTTAATATAGAACGTGTATGTATCTTTAGTCATAAAAGAGAAAATTATCTGCGGTTATTCCGTTCATCTGCCCTATAGACACGTTTTTCCTGGAAAAACTCCATGTCTGCTCCTCATTGAAAAATTAATAAAAGAGAGAAGGAGCTAAGCTGGACTGAACTCAAGACTGCACTAGCCTTTGGCAGGCCTTTCGAGGTAGAGGCACTATCAATCTACTCTTTATCTTCTCTTCTGTAGGTCTCACCTCGCCCCACAGCAGCTGTCGGCATGAACAGTGAATGCCTTCCCACTTAGGCAATGGATCTGCTCAGCTGTCCATGAATAGACCCATCTCTAATATCTCATCCAGCAAACCGACCCTCTGCCTTTAGCCAGGTGCTCAAATGAGCTGTTACTACATTTTTCCAAGAAAATTACCCTGTTTTCTCAGCAAACTGACATTCAACCGCTCTCCTCCCCTTGCTCTCCGCAGTCTTCAAAAAATTGCCAGCCTCGTTCTTGCGCTTAGCAGACCACAAAATGGAGCCAGCCCAAATTCTCCCAGAGGTCATGGTACATTCAGGAAGAGACAGAACCATTACTGATACAGAACCGGTCTGATAAGGGTATTTTGATAGACTGGGACTAAGGATCACACTTATCTTGATGAGCGAGAGGTTCCCAGCTCTCCCATCCTGAGAGAAAAAGGAATCTCCTGGATTTTGGATTAAATAAGAAAAGTTTTGTGCTCTCACGAATCAGAGGTGTCCAGTGACGAAAATGGAGAACTATGAAAAGAGACTAAAAATAAACACTTATTCTGCAGATTTAAGACCCCCTGAAATCTAAACATCTTGACTACCAGCTCCAGCGAGTTTGTGGACCAATCTAGAACAAAAGGTCTCGTGGCACTGCATATTTTGGATGCATCCATTTTGTCCATGCCTGACCACCTCTCTTCGTTGAAGTAACCCAGCACGATGCCATCTAAGCTAAGGGCAACATGTGCTTATCTTGTGACCCTTGAATCCACATAAAACCTGAGCAGTCCTACCACAAGATGGACACCAAAGCGACTTTGACAGAGTATGTCTCGCACTTTCTCCCTGAGGATAATGATGTGGTGGCTGTAATTATCTGCAGGGCTGGGATTGAGCCTGTTTGGAAGACAAGCAGTCAGTTCCAGTACTGTAACTAATCTCAGACCTGATCCTTCTTGTCCCATTTACGACAAAAAACTGTTAGCATATCACGTTTTCAGTTCCCACAGTGTTTTGTCAGTCAAACCCAAAGCCGCCTTCTCTGAAGTTCACCACTGCATATCTCTGAAATGAAAAGAAGTGTCCTGCTCAATACACAGATATTATTTGTAATCCCTTTACAAGATATTAGGGATCTCCACTTTCACCCCAGTTTATTTATCCCCCAGTCTCCAAGAGTTGGCAGGTAACCATTGAGCAAGTAGCTCAACAGCAGCAACACCCAACCAGCCTGGCAGGAGAGCACAATTCTTCTTTGTATGGATAATTGTCGCTGAAAGGGCTGACTTCTCCAAGAAAGGCAGAAAAGAGAAGTAAAATAGCAAGGTGGTGGCAAAGGCCACAGGAGTGGGAGTCCTAGAAGCAGTCTGAACCCGGGACCTAACACAAGACGCTTTTGATGTATCTCCAAGACAGCATTTGCAAAACATCGACCGCAGATGTTGCCCTACAGTCAGAGAGTCAGAGGTTCATATTACAAATGAGTAAAATATTTGGTTGAACCGGCTTACAGGTGTCTCTCTGTGTTTTTCTTTTTAGTTACTAAGGGAGAATTTTCATGAGAATTTGACTCAAAATGCTTCGTAGTTAAGTATAAAGTGATAGATGCCTTATAAATACATAAAGCACAGAGATAAAATAGAGGTGAAAAAAATGAATTGCAATTTACTTAGTCATTTCAGAAACTGTCTACATCTCTTCAGCAAATTAGACTTGCACACTTTATGAGTCCTCTCACCCTTTAGTGAACTCGTCTTTGAAGTTTCAGTATTAAAAGTAGAATCAGAATCATGCAAATAATTTTTTTTTCTTGCTCTTGGATCTGCTGCTGCTCTCAGAAATGCTGTAGGCAGTCCGCTATGTGCTAGAAAGACTAATTTACTGGAGAAGTTACCAAGTCTACACACTCACAAACTATGAAATAATCCAAGTATAACAGTGGTGCACTCCCTTATGTGTATTTTTCATTTCTACAATCTTTGTAACTATTTCATTTATTAGATTGGGATGAGCTACCATCATGTTCCCTTTCACCTGCCTAAATCTAAAATCTTTCACATCAAGTTTACACTGTCCTTCATTTCAGCCAAGTCAAATTTATGTTAGCAAATAGACATTCAGAGATCTTATATTAATGGTTGCTTAGATATAAACAGATGAGGCCTACAGATGAGTTCTGAGTTTTGGGAAAAAACATGTTCCGACGTCAGATCCAAACTTTGCATATCACACCTAATTTTTAGCTGGCTTTAATTGACACGTCATAGGCTTGGAGGAATATAACACTTCACTCTGACCCTAGGTAACTAGGTTGAAACTAGTGTAGACAAAAATAATTTGTCCACATCTCTGTAATTAAAATGTTTATGCACATATGTGTGTATGTGTATGTATTTATATTTACACATCACATCTAGATGCGATGGAATGTTTTCTGCAGATGCCAAATTTGCATGTGGGGGAAGTTCAATAAGGATGTTTAGGGGGCTCTTAATTTAAGTTTATCAAGCTTAATTCAAGCAGAATTTCAGTCATTTCATCAAAATCACTTAATGCTTATCTGCTGACAGCTTGTTGGTGGTCTCCAGTGAGCTCATATCTTACCAAAATAAGGCTGTCGTTCATGTGCATCATTATGTCCGTCTCCTCAAAGACAGTAGTCTGGGTTTTTTTCACTGCAGTTACACCTCTAAATAAGGCTGTCTAGGCTGAGCAATTTCTGCTTTTGCTCTGTCTTGAGTGCTTGAAGGATTATTTCATGTTGTCAATACAGAACATTTTGTAATTATGAGCCTTATACCACTTAAAAGTGCTAAAAGCTTTGAATGTTTTCCTCTGCATTAGTTGGACCACTTCATTTAAAAGGTTTTATTTGTGACTCACGGTCAACTGATACAAAGTAGAAGAACCCTCTGATGGATTGTTTAATGAGTATCTTTGCCTTAAAAATCCGCACCCCGTAGCCAGCATCCCAAGGTATTCCGTGGCTCCTGCAGCCATCACAGCCCAGCAGCTGGGCAGGCAAGAGTCAGTTGGGAGACCCTGCATGCCCTCTGAGCAAACACATCGCACCAAATTAAATTAACAGAGTTGCCGTTTCCAAGCCGGAGTTGGGGTATTTTAGGCAAAAGTGGACGGGGAGCGGAAAAACTTATGACCAGTCGCCTCTTCATGTAAACTTGCCTTAAATTAGCTAAGCTAGCCAATTGGATACCTAAGCAGGAGGAGAAGAAGAAGCAGAGAGGACAGGATGGCATCTGAAATCCTCTGTTAGGTTTTAGGGGGTTGAAAAACAGAGCAGCTATCACACTTTTCCATTCAGAAAAGTAGAAAGTCATGTTACATTTTGTTTCCTTTTTTTTTTTTTTTTTTTAGCTAAAATTATCACCAGGAGTAACCAGATATGGACAATATGCCCTTTTTACCCTTAAAAGGTTCCTGGGAGCTGAGAACAGGGACTTGTGTTTAAAGGATCATGAACACACCAGGATGAATGCTGAGAAACTTGACCGTCAAAAAAAATAATAAAATGGACTGCTGTGGAAACCAGGAAAAGTGTTGAAAACAGCCCTTTCTGTGACTTTCTGTGACTACACCTGCTCTAGTCTCTCTCCTCAGACCCTCCTCAGGGTGGGTCTCCAGCTGCTGGAGCGGCAGGACAAGAATAAATTGGGGGATAAAAATACGAAAAGGCAAGTAAGGCAAGGTCTGAATCATTCTCTTTCCTCTTCAAGGGAAACAACCCTCGTTGTGTAATGAATCAACTTCACTGACAACAAACTTTCACAGGGAGGAAATACTAAGCTTTCTCAGAAATAATCTCTTTTTTTTTGGTAAGATTTTGCTAGGTTAAATACAGCTCTGTACCAGTGCACACCAGCACTTTGTATTCCTCCCAGTATTTTCATTTAAAAGGGAGTTGCTGTGCAAAATAACGTCCTTGTCTGTCCCTTCCTCATACAAACCTCCAATCAAATTTAATAAAGCTAGTTTGATACAATGCCAGCCTACACTTGGTTTACCCTTGGTCGACTTTAATAGGGTCAAAAATATTTTCGCATTGGCAGTGTACGCATTAATCATTTTTCCAGAGGATTTAGAAAATTGGAAGAGACAAGGCCAAGCAAAATTTTAAATTAATTGGGCCTACCCCAGCATTCAGGGGGTCACCTTGTGTCAGTTGTCCCACATTTTCCAGGTCACGAAGTTCCAGTGTATCCTACAGCTGCCATGAGGAGAGACCCGTGCTGTGGGCACACAAAGGTGAAAGAATTTCTCCCAGAAAGTGCGAATTTTCCTACGGGCAACCACAACAATTGCAGCTTCCAGATTGTCGCCAGACACCAACCACTTAAATAATGCATGCTCGGCTGACGCCTGTACTTGGTGCATTTTCTAATCGAGTAGTCAGGAAAATTTGCAAACACTCTGTCATTTACCATAAATCCGCTGCCTGCTTACAACTACAGAGTAATTAATTTTAGTGCTGCTCAGAATTATTAATTTCAGCTGGGAAATCTGTCTTCACAATCGTTGCTGTTTTCACCCTCCCTTGCCTTTTTTCTTTTTTTTTCTTTTTTTTTCTTTTTTTTTTTTTTTGTTTCCTAATATTCTAGCTAGGGGTTGGAACATCAAAGCGCTATTCTTACAAGGGAAAGACTGTTTGTGGCGATGTTAATATGCTATTCCAGTGTGACACCAATAACTGCTTCAACATTTCTGATTGTAATCTGCAATAATGCCCTCTCAGCATCTGGCTGCCTGGCCAGATGTAGTTGGCAATGCTAAGGGAGGGAAGCAAGCGAAAGACTTTCTTTGGAGATGTAATTAATTTATTAGGCTCTAAAAGGGCTTACTGTGTGATAAGGAATGCGTATACCTTTTAGTTCACGGTTTTATTCAGAGGAGCAGAGTGTCACAGCCTAAGTGCTGAAAATAACTGGAGGCAAGAAAGTTAACGTTAAATGGTTTATCATCTGTTTAAACATTCTTAGCGTTTAACCCATAGGATTAATAAGCTTTTTGGCACAAGAAAAAAATGATATCTTGCAGATTTATTCGCAAACCTCGAAGTTATGAGAGCACCAGAAAGGAAATCTCTGTAATTATTGCTTAGTATTTACAATTCTGCAGACACAAGGAATATTGCTTGTTCAAGTGGTTTACCCTCGTTTGCAAGGTAGACTTGAAGTTTCATCAGCAAGTATTCAGGAAAGTGTTCAGTCCAGGTCCAGGCTGCATCACATCCACTGCGACCAGAGAAGTTCTGCAGCTGGCGATTCTTCGTAAAACTATCCATTCCCATCAGAGTTTTGAAATAATCGTACTGGCCGTCCTGTAACCTAATATGACACGTTGGCTCTTTCATTTCCACTCTATGATTGTATTAAAAAATAATGTTCAACTGGAAGAAGAAAGGAAGAAAGAAAGAAAGGAAGAAAGAAAGAAGGAAAGAAAGAAAGAAGGAAAGAAAGAAAGAAGGAAAGAAAGAAGGAAGGAAGGAAGGAAGGAAGGAAGAAAGAAGGAAGGAAGGAAGGAAGGAAGGAAGGAAGGAAGGAAGGAAGAAAGAAAGAAAGAAAGAAAGAAAGAAAGAAAGAAAGAGAAAGAAAGAAAGAAAGAAAGAAAGAAAGAAAGAAAGAAAGAAAGAAAGAAAGAAAGAAAGAAAGAAAGAAAGAAAGAAAGAAAGAAAGAAAGAAAGAAAGAAAGAAAGAAAGAAAGAAAGAAAGAAAGAAAGAAAGAAAGAAAGAAAGAAAGAAAAGAAAGGAAAGAAGAAAGGAAGGAAGGAAGAAAGAAAGAAAGAAAGAAAAGAAAGGAAGGAAGAAAGGAAGAGAGAAGGAGAGAAAGAGAGAAAGAGAGAAAGAAAGAAATCGTCAAAGTAAAAAAATCATGTAAACATGAGTCACTAAGAGATTAGACACGGTTAAGTATTTCAGGATGTTTGTGGTTATCTTCATCTAAACAATACTGATAGTTTTCTGGGGATGATTCTGCCTCCAACTGTTCCCAGGTCTCTGTAGGACTGCCCAAAATGAAGTTGATACTCATTTTGTAAGAGCTGTAACCCTTTGATACCAAGCTGACTGTTTTCCTGTCATATGAATCAGTTTAAATGTTAATGAAATTAACTCCTGGAGAGCGGCACAGTGCCATCATTAATTATTTAAAAAAAACAAAAAACAAAAAAAAACCCAACCAACCAACAAGAAATCTGATGCAGTTTGTTTCCGCATTTGGTATCCACGCTTGCAAGAAAAAGGAGAGATTACGGACACTTAGTGAGCAGCGGCATGCAAATAATGTAATGGGAAAATGTTAAAAGGAGGACCCTCCACCTGAGGGGAGCGTTCCACAGAAACACCGCATAAAAACACCACCTATGCTTCCTCATCGGTTTCACGTGTGAATTAAGTGACACATTTAGCCCTGAAACAAAAATTAGCACCGAATTACTGTGCGATTACATTGAAATTTGGATCTGGTGCATCTGTGGTCGATCGGCTACATTGGACCCTAAAACTGACATTCCAGATTTTTAAGAAACACCCAGAAATACGCCCGTTGACATCAAGAACCTACTCGATAGCATCTATGTGGGACATTTGAAAATAGAAATTGGCAGAAAGCTCTAAGCGTATCTATTTGGTAGACTATTAAAACAACACGCTGATGAAAACTGTCATGCAGCTGGGATCTTCTCTTTAATACTGCAATTAATTTTTTTAACAAAACAGAGGCTGAGTCTTTAAAAGGGCAGGACTCAGTTGCGAGAAATAATGCAAACATTATGACACTAAGCCAGGAACAAAATAACGTTCAAGCCTGTTAATTAATCATTACAAAATACTGAATTGCAGCGTTAGATGAGCAATGTTTCTGGTGGGATAAAATATTATGGGATTATGTCTCATGAAGAGATGAGGTACTGTGCTTTAAATGTACGTATGTAATATATATGCATAAATATCTCAAAGTAATTGTTTCCAAATGATGCTATTAGTGATGTATGACATTACTCATGTTACCCCTTTTATTAATCAAAAACATTTTAATTTAATTCAGGATATTTTGCTTAAGAGCAGCACTTTGCTGCTCGTCATTGTATTTTGACAGCAAACTGAATTCTTGTTCACAAGTATAGGATTTGTTTAGCTCCAGGCATCTGTGTTTGGATTACGAGAATGCTGATTGGTTCACTGCCAGGGGCACAAAAAGGTCAAGCTGTCCTTTTTTAAAGGCGCTTTTTTTCCCTTCCCCCCCCCTCTTTTTTTTTTCCTTTTTTTTTCTTCTTTTTTTTTTTTTTTTTTTTTTTGCCTAAGAGTTTGGCTCATTAATCAGAGTTAAAAGAAAGGGGAAAAGGCAGTGACTTGAAATCATTTGATTCTTTTTTCAAGGGGTATTTTAAAAAGCAGAACTCAATGTTAGTGTTAGAGGTTGAGTAGATGTTTGTGTGGATCATACTGACATACTTCTGACAGGTGACCTGAAACCTTTCAAACTGACATCTGTCACAGAGACAGACAGAGGTTTTTTAGCCTCAGAGCCTGTTTTCATGACATTTCATTTTTCATCAGATTTTGAGAGAAGGGAAAAAAAAAGAAGATGAACTTGAAAAAATCTTGCCAGGGGCAGAAAATGAGATCAGGTTTTCTGCAGCTGTCTAACTCACCTTTAAAGGTTAGAGGTCCAGGCAAAGTGAAGAAAAAGGTCTCATTTTGATGTTATTAGCTAAAAGGACAGATTACTTCTTTAAGTGTATTTCTACAGTTGCATAGCCAGTATAGGACATTATAGAGGTGTAGGTAGTTAAGGATGGCTTGGGTTAGCCATTACAAATCCTGATTTCCAGCATTTACTTGCTCTTTGCACTGAGCTGAAACTTAGGGCACAAGTTTAACTCCTACGCAGGTTTGAGCCGAAAACTGCAAATCTCCATCATATGGATAGTATTATATGATAAAATATGAATCCATATTTAGCTTCTGGTTTCATTTTATTCAAATGCGTGTTAGGAAACCGTGACCTCTATTTCAAACTAAAATGGATGCAGACACAGACACATGAAACGCAGGCACCATAGCAAGGCTACATTTCAAAGTTTAACTTTACTGAAGGCAGCCCTGAGCCAGATCGAACAATCCAGAAATCTTTTCTCCCGTGCCTTTCCCAGTGGTCACCATGGTCCTGCTGGACTGGAAGAGGAAGGTCACCCCAACAGAAACGCCTGCTTTTCCCAAATCTGCCACATAATAGCTCCAGACCAAAGTCACCGCCTGGACCAGCTTCCTTCTGTCACACTGGGATGGGAGAGGCGACAAAGGTCTAGAGCAGCATCCACTTTGTACCAACACGCCTGAGGCTGATCACCAGCTACCTTCCATAAAGGCATTGACTCAGGCGCATTTAGGCCACCATAACCCTGAAATCTTGAAACACTCCTAGAAAAGAGATGAGAAAACCCGCACATCAGGCTACAAGTGGGCAGCCAGTGGTGCTCCTGTCCCACCAGAGACGTGCCAGCTGGGTCGCTGGGGTGAAGCAGGAAGCCTACAATACCTGTAGGTTTGTAGGTAGTCGTCACTACCAGTAAATACAAGCTGAACTTTCTCCAATATGCCTGTTACACCGTGGGGGTAGCAACAGGCAGGACAGATCAAGAAGTCAGGTTGTTGTCCCTGGGAGGACAACAGGACCAACACTTAATTGTACCTCAACTGGTGTGGGAAGACGTCTTCAGTACTTCACTACTGTCAGCCACCAATTCTTGCTGAAGCTAGGGAGGCTTCATCAACAAAATCTTGCCCAAAACTCAACGGGTTTTTGCTGCTGGCTTGGGATTTCAGGATGTGCTTGTAAAAATTATGTATTAATTTAAACCTAAGCCAAAAGAGAGCTGAATTATATTTTTCTCACCATGCATCCGATCCCACTGAAGTTAAGAAACTACGTGAACAGCATCAGTCATTGTTTGGCACTCAGGATGTAGGAGTTAAAATTAAATCCAGTATTTTCATGCACTGCTACATCACAGAAGGCACAGGTTTGCACCTCTGCAGAAATTGCTGGTGCCTCCATTATTTTGAACTGTTGAGAAAACTTGAGAACAGCTCAAGAGTTATACTATAATCCAATATATAGCATCAACAAAATCCTAAATTGGACGGAGCATCCCAAGCAATCCAGCAGCTGTTGGTTTGTGTGTACCCTGTCACCCCGACTTCAGTCCTTTTGTCTCCTAAACCTTGCATACGGTGCAGTAACCAGCAGCACTGTGCTCCTGGTTATTGTGATAAATAAGTTGCGAACACCTATATTACAGTCTCAATGGTACTCATAGACACCGACTGAATAAATGCTCTCCTGATTCACCTCAACACTTAGCAATTTAGTTGAAAGGAATTTGAGGCATCAGATAAAGGTAGAGAAATGTGCTATGTTTCCTTATGAACAGTAAACCAGTTTTAAATCAGTTCTGAATCTGTGTGACAGTCTTTCGTGGAACTCTTTCCTTTCTCTCTTTGCTCTATTTTTAAAAAATAGAGGTGGACACCCACTGTCATAGCTTCAGCTTAACATTCTCCACCTGGGATATATCCAACACTATACAAAGATGATGTTAGTGTTAGAACACAACCATGTTAGTGTTCTGCCTCACCAGATCCTTGGGCTTCCTTTTTATCCATTTGGTGTAAAGGGTGTTGGTCAATATTGCAAGAGTGCAAATAGTAAGATTTTTCCTTAACCAACTTAATACCAGGGACCATCAGAACATATTTTATCTACGTATGCTACACAATAGATGCGAATTCAAAGACTATGCTAGGTCATGTCTGAGGAGAGAATAAGCCTGTGGAGGGAGAGAGAAGAGTGGCGCAGAAGAGCTATGTCTCCAGAGTGCCAGGCTTGAACTCCAGATGAATTTTCACAGGTGTTTTATAGTGTTGTAACTTTAAAATCATCCTTGAGGAGGTAATCCTTAGCCAGGTAATTCTGCTGCTGCCATGGACCCAACCTGTGTCAAGCACAAGTTAATGATAATGTAGAAAACCAGCAAGGACTTATAACCTCAATGAAATTCCTGTTAGCATCTGTGCAGGAGCACATGTCTGTGGGGAAATCTTATCTCTTACTCTTGCCGGACAAGAAGAATTCAGACACAGCTGCGCACGATGCATTTAAGTGCTCTGCAGAACATGTAAAGCACAAGAATTACATGGCAGCAAGAATGGGCAATATGGAAAGATGGAGAAGATTGAAAAATCAGATAGTATTTTCTTAGGAAAAAAGTGCCTCTGGCTTTATGTGGGCTGTGATTGTGCAGTTTCACACATCTCAAGAGAAATCACTCTTGAGGTTAAGAAAAATATCAGTGGGAAAGGTAATGGAGTTTGGAGGTAAAAGAGCTACAATTCCGAAAGTGTAGGTTATTTTTTCACAGGAGAGCAGGATACCAATCTGAGAAGTCCAAGCTGATCATATAGGGCCTTTGAGTGGTAACAAGAGAGCTAAGCCCATCAAATAGGAATGAATTAAATGCTGGGAGAATAAAGAAGGAGTCCAGGGTAGTTTAGAAAATCACCGTCTGGTATTTCCAGTGCAAAAATCTCTGCCATTTTTAGCAAATCAAGAAGAAAAGGTGGGGGGAAAGAATAGTGTCATACAATGTATTCGGATTGCTATTAGTTATTGGTTTTATCCAGGGATGAAAAATTAAGCATGCGTTTAGAACAAAGCTGATGCTAGGCATAAAATACACGATAATAGTGCAGGTATGCATGTTGCTTTCCATTCCTCTAGAGGGTATGATTGTACTCTTATGGTATTGAGTTTGAAAGGGCCTGGATTCTCTCAGCTCCTACTGAGGTTAGAGAAAAAACCTGAGCATTCGACAGCTCTGAAAAAGCAAATGTTTGTACTAAAGATGAACAGCCATTTTCATCATTGCAAAAGCATTTGAACCATGGCCTCATACATGGCCTTCAGGAAATTTCTCTTCCCGCCTTTTTCCTGTATTTTCCCCATGTGAAAATGTGGTGAGGGAAACCTGGCCTTGTCTTCTGGTTTGATGATTCCATATGTAGTAACAGGAATTCACAGTCATCATCAAAAGTAAGATTGTTAATGGTTAACAGCCATTTAACATCTATGTCCATCCGTAGACTTCAATGTTTGTAAGACAGATAGACAGCCAAAAGAGGTATATAAGAATGTCACATTAGAGCGATAAGTAAAGTTAAGCTTTGTAATACTGCTTTTTTCATGTCAGTTGCACATCGATGGTGAGCATGGGAACTGGAGATGAGTCATGAACTTCCATTTCTTAGTTCATTGAAGAAACATCAGCTGTCTGATGTGCATTGGTGCCTTAGCCTATTCTTGCTCAGAATTACTTCTGATTTTCTTTTCGGTGCCTAGCACATTACAGGAAAGTTTGTTGCAAAGATTTGCACAGTTAATTGCAAAAATGAGCTGAATACATCTATTCCAATACAACACTTCTAATTTCACAGTTTAATAGACAAATTGGAATTTTGATCTTAACTTTTGTCAATATTCACTGGAAAGTCTTGGATCTCTGGATATGAAACTATTCAGAAAAAGGCTGAATACACGTGAATGGGATTTTTTTCTTAGAATTATTCACCTACACTAAAAGTCTGAAACCAATAACTTAACAAAAATTTCCAAAAAAAACCCAAATCCTAAAATTATGAGAGTTCAACAGAAACTAATTTTCCGCAATAAATCTATTTCTGGGTCTTACTTTTAGAAGTCAAGTAATTCTTAAGTGCTAAATAGGAAAAAATAGTTCTACAAAAGAGTTTACACTAAAAATTATTATGGGATTATTTTCTTACATTGCTATGTCATGCCAAAATAGACAGCTATGTCTAAGGATTGCTTTAGGATCAGGAAATTTAGTCCCTTGGTTTCCTGACTTTTGTTCTCTTCTTATTCTGTCCATTTCAAAAGTTTGCTATTTTCTTCGAGCATCTGCTTACACTGAGGCAGGAGCAGAGCTTCTTAAAAACAATTTTTTGCTTCATCAGTGGCAGTATATTGGTTCAAGAGAAGCTGCCATGATTTTCAATACAAATAAAGTTCCTCAAGGTCTTACAATGGCCATGGGAGAACTGTCTTTCCACACCTGTGAAATTAAGCCAACTGTGTTTATCATGCTGTTCGTTAATAGAACGATGCAGCATGCACTTCTTAGAAATTGAAACCTCTGCTATCTTGCAAATTTTTGGCTAAAATCTTGAACAGAGGCTATCCGAAGATGCTTCTGGAAAAAAAAGGTAACAATGCGAGCCCAGTATGGAGTTACAATGCAAAGTTTTGTGATATAAAATTTAAATTATCCTCTAATATCGGAAAACCTCTTATATTAAACTAAGCCCCTGCCAACTCTCCTACCCTGAATGTGAGATTCACCCACTGGTCTTCACAGCCACCTGCCCCACTACAGCCTCTACACCTCATCTCTTTGCATGCCTGGCCTGTCCGAGAGCCGCGCACCTTGGTCTAATGAGGATTGAATTAGGTTATGGCGAACAAGAGTCTTTACCAAATATTATTCTATGCTGATCAGGTATTTTACAACATTTCTGGTTCTTATTTGCCACGAAGGCTGGGAGTTTGAGACTTTCCTCTTCTCCCCCATTCTCTGAGATACGAAGCAGGATCAGATACATGTTGCTTCTTCGGGAAAAAGGAAGAGCAAAAAAAAGGAAAAAAAAGGAAAAGAAAAAAAAGTCTTGAGACTGCATGGTGTCAACAATTTGCTGAAAGGTCAAATAAATAATGTGGGGGTATGTATATATAACAAAAGCTGACTAGAAAAAGGCCTCTCTTACAGAAACAATGTTCAGCCAAGAAACGTTGGGCTGGCATGGAGCATCTATCTTGAGAGAGCAATATTGCTGTAAAGTTCATCAAGATAAAACCCACCTGAAACATTTCCTTTTACACTTTATTTAACATCTGTAGTCCTCTGTATGCTGTTTCTCTCACACAGGTGTGTTTATACAGATGGAATTTATCATAAGTAGAGAGGATGTTAAGTACAACTGGAATAAATCTGGGTTACCTTTTAATGGGAATTAAATGAATAAATAATTTAAATAGAAAACCCTTTTGAAGATTTCTTTTAAATCCATTGGGCAAGGTGTTGCTGATATGATGCAGAGGCTGGAAATTCTTTGAGTTAATGTTTTGGGATATAGGCGGAAGTACCAATCAGCTGATAATTTGCAAGATGTGTGGGTTCCCAGATGGGGTATTGCTCTTCAAGGCTGTGCTCAGTGAATCTTAAAGGAAGATGGGAACTAGACACTAAACACTCCACCAGTGTTTAACTACCACCCATTAGCCACCACAGCAGTCTTTGTTTGCCAGGAAGAAGTGGGGATTTTTTCTTCTTTTTGTTTGGGTTTTTTGGTTGTTTTTTTTTTCTGAAGATGTAGTGCTCTATGAAGGAGGATGGAAAAGTCCTTGGAGAAGTTGCTCTGTACTCTCCTGCGTGTTGTGATGTCTCTCAAATACAGATCAGAGACAGTGGAGACTGAGAAGTTTTGACACATTCTTCATCTATAATGCATGTGAAAGCAAGAGGAAGCCCGTGGCTCAATGTCACCTCCCACATGAAAATAATGCTGATGCCTGAATGGTAGGCTTGGACGCTGCGGTTAAACCAAGCAATGACATTCAAATACAGCAGGATCAGACAAAAGAGAGCTAGTGCATTTAAAAATGGCCTCATTTACCATAATTAACAAATTCAACGAAACGGCACCTGAGCAACTGTGAAGTGAGGTAGCAAGTAGTAGATTTTGGACTCGTAACAAGTATTTTGGTTCTCTTGACTCTTATGTACCCAGGTAGAACCAAGATATATGGAAGCACAAGAAACAATGTAGTCTGAATGGGACATAGAAATAGCAGAAATATAGATATATATCTTACAGGGGAGGCTCCATAACACTTCCTACCTCGGCTAACACTGCTTTGGCTGGAGCAGCATGAATCAGCTAGGTTGCAGATTTTGTTTCCATTTCTCACAAGTTTTTCTTGCTTCTCAGCTATGAACGCACGTGCACACCTTACAATAACCTTCATAGCAACAGTAGGTGAGACAGAGGAGGAGGAGGAGTTAACAGAGAAGAAAGGAAGAAGTTTTAGCTGGGTGCTGATTGTCTTTTAGTAGAAACGAGTTCCTCACTTTGTTTTAATTCAGATACATGGCTTCAGATAAAAAAGGGTCAAAGGAAAGGATGAACCTAGCCACTGTACCGTAGATTACTTACCTAAAATAAAACCCCCACAGCTTATTTAACTCTCCATACATCATCTTCCTTTTTTCCCTCTATTTTCTTGATTTGTCTGTTTACTAGGAAATATCCTGGGTGTCATAAAATATTTCCTTATATGATGATGCTGTTCAAGTATTGAAAATCTATTCCAGGGTGTGTATTCATGGCTCTGTTTAATTTGACTTTTGTGAAGTCAATATTATAACTCTTAAGAAAAGTGAATGATGACTTTGCTATCTACTCAATATTTATTATAAAAAGTCTAGTCTTTTACTGTTGAGCATTATAAGTCTAGTGCAGCATAACCTCTAACATCTGGGGTGGTATTAATGAGAGCAAGTAATATGTTCTCCGGTTTTCACAGAAAAATATAAATAGTGATTTCATTTTTCAAAATACAGAAGTAGCAAAAGAAAAGAACCATTCTACAGGGAACCACTTATAATACTGATAAATGCTTAAGCAGCACCAAGATAGCAGCCCTAACACCCTTTGGCTGGGAAAAAATGAATGATGGGCTTGTGGGAGAAATATAAATTAATGCCTATTTTGGAATGAAAGAACCCCCAACTTATTTATATGTCAGATATAAAAGGTTAAGGCTATAGACTATTGTTTTGCGCTAAAAAGTCAGAGAAATAGTTACTTAAACTGTCAAGTTTGTTTGAGCCCGCATACCTTCAGCATGGAAACCTCTAACCTAAAAAGCGCAAATGATGGACTTTCCTTGTCCCCATCTGCTTGGTTTTCTGTGGTTTCTGTTCTGTTGTTTCACATCTAGTGTGCACACAGCACATACCAATAATACAGACAATTGTATTCGTTGTCACCCTCTGCTATTTGCAGAAGGGCATTACTGTGTCCGAGTCCTCACATGCCAGGCATTGTACACGCAAATAGCCAGCAACTGGGTATGCCCCTAGACGCTGCCAGCTTTGTTGGTTGTCTTTAAATTGTGATCCATCACATGTCATGACTGTAGCCTAAAGAGAGGGAGGGGCAGAACAGACTTATTTTAGAATTCTGTTTGCTTTGTCTTTCCATATAAACACCAGTATCTTATGAATAAATAGCTTCTTTGGATTTTTCATTCCTTTTTCTCCAGATATTCATTATATACTGAGTTACTTCTTATTTCCTCTTTGCTTCTGAATTATTTATAGGGTCTGGTCCTCTCTCTAAACACTTTACCACAACTTGTATATGTTCTTGTTGAGGAAAAACGGTGAATGATTTTATTGAGGTGGTTACAAGTACAAAAATTTTAATCTAAACACACCTATGTTTCTAGAAGGCACTTTTATCACTTAGTAGTGTTTGATGATCTAGAGGAACCAAAACGAACGCATTCTGAGACTTTAGGGAGGATGAAGCCCTAATTCTTTGGAAGTGCATGATTTTTGCTGTCTCTCAACTGGGATTTGCAGAATCTGTTTGCCTGGTCTGCACGGTCTGAAAGCACGGGGGAGGGCTCCCACCTTTGGTGAGAGCTGGCTGGCAGTTAACGGCCAGACCCACACCAGCTTGACTAGAAGCTGCAGGAACTTGTTCACCTTGCAATGCTCTAAAGCTACAGGGAAGAGGAAAAATGGATGATGCCAACTGAAAAAGCAATGGAGATGACCACATGAATGGAAGAAATGCTGAAAGTAAGCTGGGGTAGAAACTTCGAAACTTTGGAAAATATTTATGCATTAAATACGATGTGAGAAGGGAGGGAGGGAGGAAGGAAGGAAGGGAGGAAGGAAGGGAGGGAGGGAGGGAGGGAGGGAGGAAGGGAGGAAGGAAGGGAGGGCGGAAGGAAGGGAGGAAGGGAGGGAGGAAGGAAGGAAGGGAGGAAGGGAGGGAGGAAGGAAGGAAGGGAGGAAGGGAGGAAGGGAGGAAGGGAGGAAGGGAGGGAGGAAGGGAGGAAGGGAGGAAGGGAGGAAGGAAGGAAGGAAGGAAGGAAGGAAGGAAGGAAGGAAGGAAGGAAGGAAGGAAGGAAGGAAGGAAGGAAGGAAGGAAGGAAGGAAGGAAGGAAGGAAGGAAGGAAGGAAGGAAGGAAGGAAGGAAGGAAGGAAGGAAGGAAGGGAGGAAGAGAGGGAGGAAGGGAGGGAGGGAGGAAGGGAGGGAGGGAGGAAGGGAGGGAGGAAGGAAGGGAGGGAGGGAGAAAGGGAGGAAGGGAGGGAGGGAGGGAGGAAGGGAGGGAGGGAGGAAGGAAGGAAGGAAGGAAGGAAGGGAGGGAGGAAGGGAGGGAGGGAGGAAGGGAGGGAGGAAGGAAGGGAGGGAGGGAGGAAGGGAGGAAGGGAGGGAGGAAGGGAGGGAGGGAGGAAGGGAGGGAGGGAGGGAGGGAGGAAGGAAGGGAGGAAGGGAGGGAGGAAGGGAGGGAGGGAGGGAGGAAGGAAGGAAGGAAGGAAGGAAGGAAGGAAGGAAGGAAGGAAGGAAGGAAGGAAGGAAGGAAGGAAGGAAGGAAGGAAGGAAGGAAGGAAGGAAGGAAGGAAGGAAGGAAGGAAGGAAGGAAGGAAGGAAGGAAGGAAGGAAGGAAGGAAGGAAGGAAGGAAGGAAGGAAGGAGGAAACTAGGAAACTGTCTTGGTCCCCATGTTCTCTTCCTCTCTTCCTAAATTAACTCCTTTTCACTGTCCTTCTTATAGCTCTGCTATGAGGACTGGGATAAAACCAGTGGTGACAAATAGTAGAAAAGTAGTGTCACGTGCTGAGGGACAAAAATACTAAGGTAACTTCTTCATCATCGACAGGGATGAGTTAGTTGATCACAGGATGGGTCTGGGTGTGAAAAAGCCATGAAGAAAAACTAGACACTGCTTATGATGACCAGAGCAAATTTTATAGTATTGAGGGAAGTATTAATGAGCACATCATAATCAGTGTAGTTATACAATACATTGCATTTTCTACAATGCCATTATGATTTTAGCCACCTCATGTTCAAGAAAGATCAATTGCCAGCAGAAGTGCAGGGAAGGACTATTACGAACATGTGAAAGACAAAGATGATGTAAAAGAGTTTTACTTGGTTCACTTAGCAAGGAAAAGGCTGATAGAAGTTGATAGTAAAGTGTTTGCTATGTGAAGAGACATCTGAGGCATAGCTGTCACAGAGGAAGAAAAGCTGTTTGCACAGCGCATGGCGTAGAGGAACAACAAAAGGAGCAAAGCAGGTCATGAGCATCTGACTGGTGGAAAACAGGTTTCTAACCCTCCAAATATGGCCCTTCCAATTCCAGTTGCGGGAGCAAAGAAGCAGCCGTAATAAGAATCTCCATGAGCTTATGCAAAGGGACTCAATTAAATGATCAATGAGCCCTCATCGCAAGCGGTTATATCATTCTCTCACAGGTAGTCTTCTGTGTCAGTAACAGATTCATACCTTTTTTAAAGCTTTTTTAAACCCTAGTGTTTAGCTTGATTTTCTCTATCTGCTTCGTAGGTATTTAAAGTGACCCTATAATCATAATAGAAAACATCTCATGAGAAATTAGGAATGGACTAAACCTTCATGCCTTTCTGTCCTCTTCTTTCCAGCCTCGGAAAAAATAATGTGCTTAATGAGAGCATCAGGTTTCGTGTGGGTACATGAGAAATAAGGTGGGTCAGAGATACACTATGCACAATTTTCCTAAAATTTCTAAACATTTATGCAACTTCCATTTATCATTTATTTTAAGCTATGACCTCTCATCCAAATATAATTTGAACAGGCATTTGAGATGAGATTGGTAGCTTACATTTCCAGTAATGATTTGACTCTTTTAAAACAGCAAAAGACTGGTATAAGTAGTCAGTATGAGCCCTGGGGGAAAAAAAAATAAAAATAAAAATTACTGGACTGGGCACGAAGAAAAGCTTGAAAATGAACGCTATACAAATTTGCCAACAAGTGTCCACTGTGTAAGAGCATCTATTTATTTGAAATACTGACAAATATGTTCCTGTGCAATAAAATAGTTTTTGTGGCCAGCTACAATTGCTGGTAGAGTTGAGCCATAATCCAGCAGGAGGCGGGTATGGTGGAAGTTCTCCCTGTGCGTTTTTTTGTTTATTTATATTTCAGGAGAATTGGTCAAGATTTATTCAGGAGGAATAAAAGACTCCCAGTAAACTCATTCTTGTGGGGATTTGACAGCATAGTTCGCTTATCTTGTTACATTCAGCCCTTCTGTTGCAGTACTTTACGTGGTTATTAACTGAGAAGCTAAAATGCTTATCACTAATTTCAAAAATGTTTTGAATAGTTAAAAAAAGGTATTGGGGTAATTTGTGACCATGAGCTTCCTGAACCCTAAGAATCACTATCGTTTTACCAAGCTAGAGGCATTTTCCATTCATTGGTCCTTTTGATCAAGATATATTTATCCAAATTAAGACCATGCCTGCCCAAACTGTAACAGACAATGACCCTGTATATCCAATTATTCTCAAGCAAGTCTTAAAATAAAACAGCTGTATAATCTATACAGACAAAGAATGAAGCATATGCATGATTCCAAAACCCTTTGTATACCAAATGAGGGATGTGGTTTTATTCACTGTATTTCAGACAAGGCAGGGCGACATTTGAACTCAGTGTGAATTTTTATGAAATTAATCAGAAAGAGTTCTAACTTGTGGTGGGTTGAGATATCATGAGAAAGGCATTGGTGGCTCTAGGAGAGCTAAAACATCATGTAGAACAATCTACTTTGCTATTCCCAGCTCTTGCTAATCACTCGTGCTGCAGTGCCACACGTAATGACGTCACATCAAAGAAAAACAAAAATACTAACTCTTGTGATCCTAATGTAAGGGTTCAAGGCTTAAATGAGACTTAAACTCCCAATTCCTCAACCACTTTGAAATCTGCCATTAATTTCGTGCTGCACAAGCTACAAAAACTTGCTGAAAAACCTTGAATTTCCCTACTGGAGGCTCTTGAGGCAGCTTCTTCAACCACTTCGCGGTAGGCGACCTGTTCTGGACTGCTATTGAAACACCAAAAAGACCTGATTTTATGCTATTTCCACCTTTATGGATGTGCGATCACAGTATTGAGACACCTTACAGCCATGCACGGCTGACTCTTTCCTTATGTGGTAAAGGCTCGAGGAAAGACCTCGAACCGTGTGCCCCGTTCTCTTCAAATGTTCATCCCACCCAAAATTAAGGCAAACCGAAGTCCCAGCCTGACTGTGCTAATTGCTGCCTACTTTAACAGTTTCCAAAACAAAACCAACGCAATTTGCACAAGTTAGTTCACAGGGTCATAGATGATTTGTTGCAGCTTTTTCCAAGCACTGCTCCAACCATCGCCTTCACTGCGGCTGCTTTTGAGCTGCACGGTGACTCCTGCAATTTCAGGGCTTTCAGGGCATTGCATAGACCTTTTGAGGATCTGCCATTTCTGCTCTTTCACCTTGTCTACAGCATAGAGCAAAAAGTACCACTCCACACAGAGTGCTCAGATACGGGAGGCACAGACCTCCAACCAGGGCTTCAGCGAAGGGTGATAGAAACCTTAGCCAAATATAAGGAAGATTTCTCAACATACCAGCAGATTTTCTTCATCAGCAAGTATGACACCCCAGCAGTTTAATAACAGCACTTTCGCTGACTCAGTGTCGTTACATCTCGAATTGAAATGTGAATGCCTGGCTCATTTCTCTCTTTTTCTCACATCCATTACTGAAATTTGTTAGATGAGCCATTGGCTGGAAAATGTAAGTTAAGACTGAATTTTGTTTTGTTTTGTGGACCATGTTCTGGTCTAGATTATACCACGAAGCCCTGCTAGTTTCAAAGAGCTGTGCTGTTGCACGAGCAGGGTATCGGCTCTGCTGCTTCCAGGGCCTATGGCAAATCCTTACCTCCAGTCTTTGTGCTTTAGGTAAATTCCATGTGTATAACCAAGAGCCTACGGATGACAGATTTCAATACTTCTGCATTACGTGAGTGATCTGTTATTAATACATAACAAAATCATTATCTCACCGGGTGGGATTCTATTGTTCATTCTCAAAACTGCAGGTAGATAGTTTATCACTTGGGTAATCAACATCTTTTTTTTTTTTTCTCTGTTCACAAGGCAGACAAGGGAACGCCTCAGTTAGGACCCCCACCTGGGGCTTTGGCTTGAGCCAAAACTTCAAGAATCTGTGGAGAAAGGTATCTGTGAGCTTCACATATGGCCAAAACATAGGTGTTTGTACACTTGGAAGTCTTTAGTGATTTGGGGGATGTCACTGGTGTGTAAAATGGTACTCTAGAGGCTTTTTCGGATTTGGACCATACAAAGGAACAGTATGTGCAAGCTGCAGTAAAAAAAGGGTTTTAAATTAATTCAACTGCTGCAAAACCATATAGTATTCTAAAGCAATGCTTATGGAAATGTATGTCGTCTGGCAATTGGCCATCATTACACCAGCAGATACCAAACCGCGTGCAAGGTTTTTTCACGGAATTTGAGATAAAGGGTTGAGTTGTCGAAGTGGTCAACTCAGGCAATAATCATGCACCTAGATTAGCAGTCCTTTGGTTTTCATACACAGAAACCAAGTTCTTCTCCTGTACTCCTCTCTTTCTCACGCATAATCTTTGCGTAGATGTTCTGAGACTTTAGTGCAAATTTCAGGTAGTGTGGCCTCAAAAAGTCTTTTATTCATATAGAACTAAAATGTTTCACAACATAAGTCCTCAGTAGAGGAAATTAGGGATTTTTGCAATGTCTTATGTTTCCACTCATTTTTGAAGTTCAGAACAGAAAATCTGGATCAGTTCTTAAGCTTCTGTGTATGTGTTGAGTGAACAGTCTAAAGCGAGACTGTATAATATATTGCACAAGTTACTTTTTAAATACAATTTACTATGCATCATAAATACACTAAAACTCCCACTATATAAATTTATACCTCAAGATTATATAAGAAACCAGCTGGATAAATCACTATATCTTCAAATAGTATGCATGAAAGCTATGCATAATAATGAAGAGGTTATATATTGTTTCAACAGAAGGCAAAATTATTTAACTGTTTCACTTCTGTGGTACCAACATAAAGCAAATCTCAATAAAAGGCATCTGCTATTTCAGAAGTTTGGTACCTTTCTAAGGCTTACGTGTGACCCATTCACTGCTTTTACAGAAAACAGAAAGACAAGTTTTAAATTCTTGTTCCTGGCACGCAATTTTTGCAAAAATGCACATACACATTTTCACTTAATATGCAGTCTTATACGTAGCATCTGCAAGTATTCTCCTTCAGAGATCCAAAACAGGCAGACCACAATCGTCATCTGATCCATCGAGAACTGACAGTGGTGAGAAGCATAGCTGTAGAAATTGGGGTTCTATTTTCGTTTGGCTTCTGCACTACCTAGTGATAAAAGGTATGGATTCAGGGGTCATCAATTATTTCTGGGGGGCGGAAAAAAACCCACATTTTGAGGAACCATCGCCAGACAAGGAAAACGGGAAAAAATGTCAGTGATACTAAAAATAATTAGCTGTTTGGTTTAAAAAAATAATAATCATCATCGTAAATTTCAATATAATAAATACTAATTTATTATTATATCATTATTATTTGTTTAAAATAATCGTATTAGTAAATTTGAATATAATAAATATTACAAGTTATTATTATTGAACTGGAGGGTCAAAACTGGTAACATCTGAAACGACAGAGGTGTTTGTAATTGGTACGAAGCCAGTGCCATCTCCTTGAGCTGGATATCACACAAAGGACATCTGTCATAGCACATATTCTATAATAAATCTCTCATGGTCATCACAGAATGAAAACAGCTATGACATAAGGACATCTATGTTTTGGGGTCAGTGATAACAATATTCTTAATCCTTAGATCTCAAAAAGAAAGAAAGCAGCCCAGAACCCCAGACAAAAGAGAATTCTCATACCTGGCTTTTTGAGTTTGGACCAAAACAAAGAAGGTCAGCTGGCAGCTGGTCAAATCACAGGTCTGACAGTTATAAAAATCATTCCCATCTATACACTTAGCTCGAGGCTCATCAACCCCAGCGACAGTATAGACCTCAGCACACAGAGAGAGGTACCACAGCTGAGTAATTAAAGGCTTTGCAATGGTTTTGCATCACCTGAGCACAGGCAGTAAGGGTGAGAGCCCTTCCTAGGCAGGTCTGAAAGTGTGGGCTGTCGTAGCTTTTGAACTTTCCCCTGAAAAAATCAGAGTCGTCAACAACCACAACTTTTGAAGCCTAAGAGGCTGTTAAGGCAAGTGACACCTTGGGCAGGATCTTTTCCCTAGCGCAGGGCTATACAAAAAGGGGTGGTATGTTAAATATGCGGCGGTGTTAACAGCACCTCAACTGCTCCAGCAAAGAAACCAGGGTCAAGCTAGACCAAAAATGCACTTTTTAAAAATTAATTCGTAGTTCTCATTAGGCTGAGAGGGCAGATCTGGGGTCTCAGTTGCAGTTCTGTTAAAAAACAGCTTAAACACAGACCTGTTAAGCTCAACAGGTATCAAAGTGACAAATGGAAGTGCTCCAGCTGGCCTGCACGTGTGCAGGGATGCGGAGGCGTGGGACCAGCTGAACCAAGCTTGTGCAGCAAGTTCAGCATGGGACAGGACAAACCCATGGGCCACGAGCAGCAAGGGACTTGCCAAGTTTTTACTGTGGATATACAGCTATTCTGTGCGTGGACAGCAATATTTTATCCAGGTTATCCTAGTTAAATGGCTGTACCACTCTCCAGAGCAGCAACATTGCAAATGGTCAAGGGTTTATCCACGAAAACAGGGCTACTAATAATTTTTAGGTGGACTCGCCCACAGATAACACGCATACTTAAATAAGGGCTACATAGGTAAGTCAATTCATTTTGGGGCCACTAAAATATGCTGAACACATGGTGTAACTTTTAAAATTAAAAAAAAAAAAAAAAAAAAACAAAAAAAAAACGGACACCCACACGAAAAACCATAAAATTCTTCCAAAAATAGCTGACTATAAAAAAAAGTGGCCTTTTCATATTGTGTTGTGAATATTAATTTCTAATGAAGAGTTTCAATGATAAAGTAACCGGTCATCCTGTTCCCTGTTCCATTCTGTCTTTCTCATAAAATACACCCAGAACAGCTTTGTCCTTTATTTCTAAGACCAGGGTTTTTTAAAACAGGTTTAGAATTTATTATGGATTAGTCATCTCCATAACAAATCTTGGGTACCTCTGGGTACAGTTCTACTCCAAATCATCGATTCTGTCAGGCTGAAGGCTCACGGAGAGCTTATTTTCAAAATGACATCTTTTCCTGCCACGTTATTCTGCCATTTTTATGACTGTCCCTAAAATGCTGGGGAAACTTGAAAAATCTGGAATATCAACTAATGAAACGGAACCACAAAAAATTGCCAAGCATGCTTTTTTCCCTCAGAGTACCTAACTTGGAAATACTGGCTTGTGCACACTCAGGATGATTATATTGAATTTATAACTGTTAATGTTTTGCATTCGTTGCTAGTAAGCCAAGGTACAGCGCGTTGACTATCTCCAGCCTAGTGAAGAACTGCGACCCCGAGCCTGATTGGCCTTGGAAGGGATGGAGAGAGTTCAAAATAAAAAACCCAGAAGGCTCCCTTACATTGTACGACAGCAATGTGTTTTCTGTCTCAATTGAACTTGGACTAAATTGTGATTTATTCCGAGGAACAGGCTACAGATAAGTGAAATAGTCATCTGGAAACCTTCCTCCCCAAATGGTGACTTTCTGGAAGGTCCTTCGTTTAGAAGTAATTTCTGGAAAATTTCTTGATTAATAAGAGCCTGCGAATAAACTTTTAAAATGATGGCTTTGTTATTGCTTTGGCACAATATGTTAACAACACGGCGAGCTCTGCCAAACTGTGAGCGCTCTTTCAGGCGGATTATGTCCTTGTTTACATATCCAGCTGCACTGGGGCCGTGTCCGTGGTGGTGCTCGAACAATGTCCCCAGTGGGGGTGCCCATTAGGGGAGGGTATACTAACTGCCGTTTACTTTGTCTAAATTGAGTGAGAATGCACAGCGGTCCTCTGATCTTGGGGGGAAAGTGTTGGAATCCCGCACTTTCTGAATCCTGTTTGGGTTTGTTTAATGGGGATGTTTGGACTGCTCGAAAAAAATTGCAGCCCACGAGATTGCTCCGCGAAACCGGGGTCTGTGTGGAAGTGAGCATAAAGCATAAATACCCAGCTAAGTGTCGTGCTATAAAGCCATTTACACTGCACTCCTAAATAAGGATTACGTAGGTGAGTAAAAGTTTATAGCGTAGTCTTCTTAACTAGGCAGGGGCCTTCCCTTGGTTTTGTTTCTGCTTGCGTTTGGAAGGAGGTCGGCATGTGTCCGCCTGGACCTTTCCAGTTCCTTCATGGCAATGTGGATGGAGAATATCTAAATGAAACATATGTGGGTTTTTTTTTTTTCTACATGCACGTAATTTATATTTTAGGAAAGCAGATAAGTGGTTAAAAGAAGGGCAATCAAATCAGTAACTCTACTGCAGAAATATGATAATTTTACAGTACTGTGCCTATAAACTGTTACTGCTTTCATTTTTCAGTTCCTTACAGTTTTCTACTCTTGAATATGAAAATTTGTAACGGTGAACTTCATTATGTAGCAGGCTGAAAATTACTAAGCCAGGGTTACGGTTCAAAAACAGTGCAGCTGAAGTGAAGAATTCCCTTGGAAAAAAACAGGGATTTTGTATCCTCCGGTAGGTGTTCAAATGTATTTAGATTGTTTTTCCTTTTCAAATGTCTGGGTCTGCTTCTTGCCAGTACACATGAAAAGCTTAGATGATTAAGTTGTTTAGGTGATGTAGTGAATTACTCCTGAGGCACAGACATTCAGTTCCCAACTAAACAATGACGAAAGACTATAATGTTTTTTAGATGTTCATGAACGTTGTTGTCAGCAGCAGACTTGGGATGAAATTCTGGCATCGGTGAAGCGAGCTGCAGATCTCCCACTGACTTCAGCAGATTCTGCTTTCCCCGATTCTCCCCTCTGCAATCATTTAACAGCTTATCATTAAGACTTGGCTCAAAAACACCTCCTCACCCCCACTACTCTGTCAAACCACTTGTAGCTCCAATGATTATAAAGGTTTCTTTCTTTCTGGTCTACATGGATCTCATAAAAACAAAAAGGAAAGAGGACTGGGGTTTTTTCATTGTCCCTGAGAAATGCGCTTCTTTCTTATAAAAGTACTGGATATTTGCCAAGATCTTTCCATTCCAGCAAATTATTTACATGGAGCTTAAGTCTGGACTGTTCAACTGTCCTCCTTCACAGGGCAGAAAACCTCATGTCAGAGGAGTGTCAGGCTTCAAATACCAGGTCTTCATGAAGACCAGCAACATCTCTTTTCTGGGATTAGGAAGCGATGATAGTCTGTGGCACCACAGAAGTGCATGATAGTGACCAAACTGTGGGGAGTCAGAAGGTGAGAACCACGCAGGCTCATGTCTGCAGAGACTGTTTGCCCATCAAGAAGTTCATCTCAAGAAGATTCAAATGCCGTTCACGGTCCTTTCTGAGCAACACCAGAATTCCCCTCAAGCATCAAGTTTGCTGATTACAGATCTCTTACTCTTTACGTGACTTTCTTGACGTGTCCCATAGAATTACAGGATTACCAGAATTACTGATGCCCAGACGATCAAATCCTTTTCCAGCCTTGTGAATTTCCCTGGCAATTTTTGCAAAAGGATTAGGTCTAGGTTCTACTCTTGCTGTCTGTACAAGAGGCTTGGGATACAGTCTGCAGACTCTAACGATATCCCCTCCTAGTGAAGTTACAATTAGTTTGTTGTTTCTCGCAGTATAAATGATCAGTATCTTCTGTTCTGCATGCTAGAATATCCGAACTCCAGTTTTAAGATTAGGTAGAAAAGCATTTTCCTTCATTTTGGCCACAGGTTTCAATTTTCCTAGCATTGTACAAAAAAAAGATGTGCTCACTAGAATTTCTTAGAACCAGTTTAAATTGGGAAAGCAGTCATCCTTTCAGTACAAGAAAGATAGACCCAAAAATCTTGGCTTTATATTCAAAATATGAATCAGCTGGTGGTGATGATAAGGTAATGATGATGTTGCCCGATACCAAAGTGGCATAAGATAATGGAAGAGTGGTTGAAAGGTGAATAAGCTGGCCCAGGCTGAGACAGTAGACCAAACTGTCGGCCTTATCGCAGAGCTAACATTATTACTGAGTTGTGAAAGATGGAAAGCAACAATCTCATCAGAAAGGGACTGGGGGCCATGTTTTCCAGCCTTTTCACTGCAGTGTGTCTCTCAGGAATGTTTTCTGTGTCGATACCCACTCCCTGTCCACCCATCCCTTCTCCTTGACTCTGGGGTTTCCTCCAGCTCTTCTTCAGCCCCACCACTGCTAGTGCTTGATCTGATGAGCCCGGCTGGGCTGGTGGCTCTAGCCAGGACTTTGGGGCATGTTTTAGCTCTTTGCTGTTTAGAGCTTGGGTTTCAGCAGAGGTTATTTGTGTGACGTGCCTGTAGGAACCTCTTGCCTCACTAATTCATTGGCTGCGTAAGAGCTGTCGTAGGATTATTCCCTCAAGTTGTAGTTACAGCTCATTTCTCAGTCTTAATTTAAATACCAATAGTATAAAGGATCTTTCAGTATTTACGCTGTGCCACATTGAAGGGCAAGCTATCGGTTAATCTATATCAAAGGATGGACCTTTATGAAACCCAGCTACTGGAGGACAGCTGTGTCGGTGAGTGGGTGTTAAGCCTTTCTCATTGACTACAATCTCACTCACCTGGATGAACTAAAAGCGATTAATCGTGTGTCTCCTACAGCATTTGAGAGGAGGTGGGCTTCTCCTGCCCCTGGGCAAGCTGACAAGCAGAGGTCTGAGCAGGACGCCTGAGGACTGATGGTTCAGGGTGACTCCAACAACTCTTTGAACTTTGCAGGTGGTCCACCATGGCCAGCAGTAAGGATCGCTGATATGCCTGACTGCAGTGGTGTAAGATATGTTTAATATTGACAGGTTTGTTTCAGAATAGAAGTTTTCCTGGAAATCCCTTAGGATTCTGCTGATGTTTTGTGAGCTCATGTCCTTGCAAGCAGAAAAAAAAAAAAAAAAGGTACAAAACAAGGTAATTTAGAGATTAATTGCTAATAGTGTGATACTTGACAGTAGCAAATAAATAGTTTGCTTTATATCTCCCTGCTTGCCTCACTAACTACACAAATACAAGAAAACCTTCTAATAACGTGTAATGTCTGGGGAGATGGCATTTTACCGGGATTGCACCGCTCAGCTAAACCCAAGCTTACTCTTCAACACCCAACATCTCGGCTGTCTCTCCTCATTGCAAAGGGTAAACTCATTTGAGCGAAAACCCACCCACCAAGTATCTTACATTTGATGGCCCCGTGCAGTGGTCCCTGTACCGCGTGCCCCGTCCTGTGACGCTCTGAGCCAGACAGCCGAACTCACCCTCCAGGGATGTTGTTCCCTTTGCAATTTCAGCCTGCAGGGTGGATGCTAGAAAATACCGTGATCTCCTCTGCAAGTGTGGGCCGAGATCTTCAAGCAGATGCGTTAATGGAGGCAAAAGTGTGTACAAAAAAAAAAAAAAAAAAAATTGCCATCTGCCCAGATCGTGAACCCAAGTGATTTTCATAGATTTAAGCTTTCTGGCGATTATGGCCTCAGGCCCCTGTTTGCACTGCTCACGTTCACTCATTCTCTGTCCCTAAAAAAAGGCAAAGGAGACCATTCATCCAGCACTGACTCACCAGCACAAAGTACTATAATTCACTGAAAACTCTACCAAGCGTTGGTATTTAAACAAAAATAAATAGAGTCCAACTGAAAGAAAAAAGTGGAGTAATGAGCTTCCTTCTTCTACTTAAGTAGGTGCACGAGTCTGTAGAGAGAGTTTTAAATATAAACATTGCAGCGATGGGAGGCTTTAATGGAAGAAAGCTTTGATTCTCCTTTATTTGGACTGTACTTTTGCCACCGGTACTTCGAGGTACTCCTCAAAGTACGGAAGATGTATGAGATGTGAGTGTGTTGTGTGTTTTCAGGAGGGAGCTGGTGCCCCTACGGCTTGCAAAGGCAACGCACCGGTACTAACCACAAACGTGCTCGCCCAGCTGGAAAAAAAGGTGTTAAGCGGCAGCTGTCAAGCTACAAAAGGAAGGGTGGTGCTTAGACTGGGAGAAATAAAAATTGTTAATACGACACCACTGCAAAAAAGCATCTCTTCCAGGATCCCTGACTCACTTCCTCGAAACTCTTTCAGTATTTTTGGCTTTATCAGATTGAGGTCAGTTTATTATTCAGCCGCTGCCTCCGTGAACTGAACGAAAAAAAATTAAAAAAAAAAAAAAAAAAAAGTTAATTCGTTTCTCCTAGCAATGCCAGGAATCCTTCTGGCCGGGCTGCGCCGGGGGCAGATGCAGCGGCGTCCCCGATGCTGAGGGGGAGGGAAGGCTGAGCCATTTGGGTGGTGATAATTGGAGTGGGGCAGCCCCCCCCCCGCCCCCGTGCACCCCGGGGAATCTGCTGGCGTCCGCCGAGGGGCTGTGGGCCGTTGGGTTTGCACATCGAGGCCCGGGTTTTGGCAGGTACCCTCCCTTGCAAATATTAGTAGTTAGGCATCCAACTCCTCAATTGCATGTATAATTCAGGCAGGTGCATGTATAATTCAGGGAGTTCGCTATCCAAGAGACTTTTTTTTCTAATTTTTGTTCCCTGCGGTGTTCATGAGCACAAAATTATGGACACTTTTTTTACTTTTTTTTTTTTTATTACTATTATTATTATTTTTGGTGGTGAAAAACGTGCTGCAAGGAAACGACGCTGGGATGAAGCCCGTCTGAAAGTCTGTTCCCCAGTGTTTCAGTATACAAATGTAGATGTTAATGTAGTGCTCTGTTTTCAAACCTTGGAGCCTGATTCACTACTGCATTACACCAACGTGAAATCAATCACGTTGTGCTGATACCCAACTGGATTAACCCAGAGGTGAATGAAGCTTATTGCCTGCAAGTGCCACTTGCCAAAGCAAAAACTATCCATTAAGAAAAAAATATCCTTACCCCCTATATGGAAATTTGGAATTTTTAATGGATAAAATGTGAATAAAAAAGTTAGACTGCATTTCTGTATCCCTTTGTTTTTACAGCATAAAATTTCCAGAATATGACGAAGAATATATACAAGTCCTAGCCAGGTCATAATTTAGCATAAAATAAAACAAGACATTTAATCCTGGGGAAAAAAAATGAGAATGGTAGAACTATCAAACTATGTGTGCAATTTCCTTGTGCTCAAATTGCATTTTCTCCCTTCAGTGTTATACGGAACAGGGTCTTGCCCTCTAGATTAGAGACTTTTGCATTAGAGGAAACTAGGTTATGTCTTCCACTGTCAGAGATAGAAATTATGAGCTGGAGTGCATTTTAGCCAGTCACTCTGAAAAATGTTAGCCCAAGGGGGTAATAATTAGAACTGTTTTTGTCAGGTGACTGCATTTTAAGCAGTGATGTGTCTGAGAATCTAGCTGAGGGGTTTAATATAAATATAAATATTTTTTTTCAGTCAGCACTGTTGCCAGATTTTTTTCTTTCCGGGTTTTTTTTTTTTTATTTCAAAAGTAAGCACTTTTCAGAAATTATCTACTAAAATGTAATACTGCTTAGCATTATGGTGACCTGATAATACTATTTCCTTCAGAAACCAATAATTCAGTGCAGTCTGTGAAGTTCATACGTATAGTGATAAACTACCCCATTATTTCTTATATTCTCAAGCACATATGCATACAAAATGCATGCAAATAAACAATATCTTACTATTTTTTCCCCTAAAAATGTAAAATACATCCAATTTAATGCAATGGTTTTAATTCACACTAAGAAAATAAGTGCTGATCAAGAGAAGATATCAGAATTAGTGTCTTAACGAGAAATAGTTCTGCTTTTCTCTTGGAAACTATGTTCTTCGCCCCTAGATAGAGGGAGAAGCGGGACCGAATTTGGGGGGCGGGTGGTTGTTCTGGTGCCAAGCTTGAATTTGAAGCGATGAGCTAGTGCTGAAGTCAGAAGCTGTGATTCCTTAGGTGGCTCCTCTTTGGGCAGGGGTGTCCACCCACGCGGAGCAACGCTCAGGGATGAAGGCTCACCATACTCACCACGAAATCCCCCATGCATCGCAGGAAGGACTAGAAACAGCTTCACTTCTTGCGTCAAGCATTTACATAAAGACGGAAGTGCTTTAATTGATGGCAAGAGCTTTGTTCTCGTTTTAATAAAACCTCTCAGTCTTTGATTACCAAACTTACTCCTGAATAATTCATTTACTTTCCCTTTTTCCATCTTGTGGGTATTTAAGAAGTTGTGCTGACATGAAGACAGCTCCTAGGCTGGAGCTGCTCTCTGCTAGAGCTAGCAGAGAGGATTTAATGATACCGCTGGCTCCGTGCCAGGTTCTAAATATTGCACATCAGCTCTAAAAGCGGGATCAACTCGGAGTCCGGACCGGCGGAAAACAAATCTGAAACCGTGGCCCCATAGGTTTTTATCACTTGAGAAATTCCAATCCCACGGGCCCAGCCCCGGCGAACTTTACAGCCTCGCTTGGCAGATGGGATGGTCAGGTTCCCTGGATCGGTGTAAAAAGATTCATTATTACATTTCCCCGCCTCCCTCCCAAAAAAAAAAAAAAAAAAAGTAAATAATCATTTCAAAATTTAAGGAGGAGATGTGAGGTACAGGCCGGGTCCATATATTTCAGAGTACCTATTTGCCTCTTCTGCCCCAACAGGCAGGATTCAGCTCATTCCTAAACAATGTGCATGGACAAAATCCTTTTTGCATTGCTCCCGGGAACAGTCCCATCAGTTTCAATAGGTTTCTTGTTTGCTTAGAATGAACAGGAGTTGCCCTCATGTCATTTCTATAGACAGGTAAAGGTTCTGTATTACATTTGATACAGTTCAATTAATTATGTTCTCACTGTACACACAAAAGCATGTCTTTTATATTCATTATTTATTTACAGTCATCTTTACGAATTGTTAATTTCTGAATCATTAGTAAATTACCTAAACAAATTAAATCTATACATAAATCTGCATATACTATATATATATTATTAAATATATATTTATATTACTAAAAATGAGCAAGAAGTCCAGTTCTGGAATTTGTGCAAACTCTTATTTAGTTTCATACTTTCTTAAAAAAATATTTTTAAACATATTAACAGCATCCTACTTCTAAACCTTCATTCGATCAGGTTTATAAATTTGCTTCTTCTTATGAAGACGTAGAGACAATTTAAATATGAATGCCTCTCCTTCCTTTCTTCTTTTTTTAAATAAGTGCTATAATAGACCCACCAAGGTTAATATTTGTCCTTGCACCTTCAATGAATCCATGGTAAGAATGTTTTTTATTGCTCTGCCATAGCTAAAATTGCTTAGTCCATGCTATCTATAAGACACATCATTTTTCAAACGAAAACTTCCAAGTTTCATCAGAAAAGAGCATATCACTCCCGATGCAAAGTGAATGAGTATTAAAATACAGGGAACATATGCCAAACCACCTTTAGAGAAATAACCTCACATTTTATAAAAGACAATAAATCCTTTGTTTAGGAAAATATGAAAAATGCCAGCCTAGTTCTCCTGAAAGCTTAAGTGTTTTGTTCTGTTAACCCCAAGCAATTTTAATTACTTTAATAAATGTACTTAAAGGCATATAGCTGTTGAAATAGTCTTTATTTTGACTAAGGCATTTTAAAGGAAGATGTTCATTTTCTGTAACAGCTGAATGTTGACCTTTTAGGAAAGGAACAAGTGGGATACACTGCTTTGTAACAGGAGACAGCAATTGCAAAAAAAGGGAAATTTTGTCCATTGTTCCCAACCGAGGTACATACATCTATAGCATGCTGACAGAAATCATTCCTTTTCGAGTTTCCAACCTTTATCTCGGTCCCTTCTTTGGCACTAGGGCACAACCTAAAATTAACAAAGAGTTGTGCTGGAGAATCACACCAGCCTTGCTTCATTCATATGTTCCACAGCAAGTTAATTCTTGAAAGAAATTAGTTTTGTGTCTGAAATATTTAGAGGAATTTCTAGCCTATTGGGAAGGGTGGAAGCCAGGGAAGGGCTTTACTGAAAGAGCTACAGCTTTGTTCTGAAGGTTTTTCCATCCCAGGACTTTTGCTTCTTTTACAGACCATATTCCTTGGCCCAGGATTGTCTGTTCTGGTCCAGATGATGTGCCTAATATGAACAAGTTCACAAAATTTCTACAGGATACATGGAGTGACGTGCTTCATGGTTTACATGAGTCAAGGCATGCACCGATGCTTGTGTAGCTAGAGATGTGACTCCACTTAGGTGGTTGTCGCTGGCTGGGAATTAGAAGTAGTTCCCTCTATGTGTCAGCCAGAAGTTTAGGATAGATGAACTATTCTTTACCCAGTACAGGAGACGCCAAGTTAACTCACCTTTTTGAGGAGTTTGAGCTGACAGCACTGACTCCATGCTGAAGCAAATGAGGAGCATTCACACCTCTCTGTACTCAGGGAATGCCATCCTCCAGCAAAGGACTACTAACATGTAGGTTGGGAATCTCCAACCACTCTACCTGCTTTCTAAAGGGAATGCGCTTCAACTATCCCTGTCAACATTCAAAAGGCAACACAGATGTCTTCTTTGTCTCACAGCTCTTTCCTTATATTGCCAACCAATGGTTATGAGTTGTTCTGACCACCGGTCTTACCAAGAACTCCCTCGTCCTTCATTTCTTTGTCACTTCTTCACACCCAACATTATGACTGATGCCACTGTGTTCGTAATCCACTGATTCTTCCTGGATGACTGCAGTCTAGAGTGAATAGGAGTCTAGAGTGAATACAAATACAAAATATAACTGGATGGGGTACATGTATATCTCATTTGCTGATCACAGCTCAGAGACCGAGGACTTTCGCTGGGCTTCTCTTGCTGGTGCACAACTTCTGTCCCATAGGCCTACCCTATGGCACTTGGTGGAGTATAGAAGCTTTAAAGGACAACCCTCCTCAATAATGAAAAGGCTAATTTCAGGCATAGCTTTAGCAATATGTGAACCTTCAGTTTCAGGAGATTGTCCTTCTCTTTCATAAAACCAGCATTAACTGCAATAACACTTTTTTTTTCCCCCTTCTTTTCACAAGTGCATGGCATTAAATAAGGGTTTACATTCTTTTTTGTCCAGTTATCACACGAACCTACTGTTTTCTGATGTACACAACTTGCACAATTTTAAAGAGACACTGTTGAAACGTAATCCCCCTTTAAGGGTTCTTAGGCCTTTATAAATTCAAGGTACGTGCCAAGTCTTTATGTGAATTTTCTCATAGTACTTCAGTACTCTTCCTGTTAGGAAAAAAAAAAAACAAAACAGTAAATAAATAAATGCCCAGATGCTCACAATTAATCCTACCCTAACAACCAGTGTGTGCCCAATTAAAGACATTAGCTAAAGAACAAAGTTGCCTTGTCAAGGTTGTTATGAGAGTGAGTTAAAACCCCATGCTACTATTATGAGAAATGCAGTCATTTGTACATCAGGGGGTGTTAAGCTGGCAAGTGCTTTAGGATCTACTGGGATGAGAGGTGCTGTAATTGAGAAAACACTGAAAAATGAGGCAAATGTGGGATTTGCAAGGAAAAGGGAAGTGATTTACTTGCCGATGCAAAGAGAATGTCATGAATTGTGCCTACTAACATAAACAGAAGGTGAAACAAGAACAAAATCAGTATTCACATGCAAAAGCATCCTTCTAGTGACTGCGATGAACTTTGTCATCACTTATAACACAAAAAATAAAAGAGAAGGCTACCTAGAAAAAAAGAAAATTAGAATTTGGCTACCCCAGAAAATGGGCTATTGCAGAAAAACATTCAAATATGATTCTTCGCAGATTGCACCGCTCTGAGCAGGTCCCAGGTTTCTCACTTCACAGGCATGCCTCTGGCAAAAAAAAAAAAAAAAAAAATAAAAAAATCTATTTTCTTACCTGAAGTCATGATTCAACAACCAGAAGAATGACTGCATCTTGAACAAGTTTGTGAAAAGTGGAAGTAATACATCCTTGTGGTCTTCTGGCTCTCCTCAAACTGGCATACCTCAGCAGCTGGTTTTGTGGGTTCAGTTTCAGGCTTCAACAGAAAGCTACAAAGAATTTCAGATTGTGAACTGATGCTTTTATTACACAGAACGGCTTGATTTTGTGACCGTTTCTGGTAGCGTGGTTTGGTCTTTTCGGGAGAAAAGTATGACCCTGCTTGAACTTGTTTTATTCCTGGAGGTGGTTTGACATCTGTGTCTTTCTAAGTCCTGGCCTTCCCTAACTGTGGTTAGACTTTTGTGAACTGGTTTACTTGGAACAGATTTCAAAAAAAAATGAAAAGGACAAACAGGAAAACATACAAATATAGTAAAGAAAATGTCATTTTATTAAGTTTTCACTCTAATTGAGATGGTGCCTTCTTCACTTCAAACACCTTACATTTACTGGTCCCAATTTATGAGTAAAAGTCTATACATAATACACTAAATAAATCAGGATTTACCCCTTTCACATAATTTGTGGCTCCTTTACACCTGTTGTTTTTGAACTCCAACCACCATGGTCTCCAAGATCATCATTAATTAAAAAGCAATTAAACGTTACTAAAAGGTCTGAAGGCCATATCCAAAATCTTTTATTTTGCACTTAGGATCTCTGGTCCTTTTTATGGTTTGGTCCATGGTACGAATCAACAACAATCTGCTAGGTTATTCTTATATCCATTGCTAACATTTAAAAAAAGTCCTGCTCTTAATCCTAGACACTTAAAACCGAGTTACAGCGCTAGGGGAAGGATCCCTGCCTTCCAATCTGGGAAAAAAAGGAAAACACTTTTCAAAAATGTTCAGGTTACAAATCTTCATATTTCCCTCCCTACGCTGGCCCTTTATATGAGGAAAGATTGCATTTAAATGAGTGAGGAGTGCTTGGCTGGAGATGCACGTTATTGCTCGCACTTGTGGACTTCCAGCATCGCTTTGTGCAAGGGACGTTTTGCAGAACAGGGACCGCAGGATCCAGTTTTCTCTCCCTTCGCTCAGACGCTTCCACATTTAAACCTTCACGCAGGGATTTGCTCTAGTAGATATTTTTGCAGGACTAGGAAACAATAAGGGTCTGGTCAAAACAAGTCACAGAGAGTGAAGTCGTGGATTTGGCGTGAGCGACTAAGTAAGCGGGAGGGAATGTCACTCTGCCTTCCTCACGCCCTTTGCACTCCTTTAACGTTAGAGAAGTCTGCTCTAACCCTGCCACAGCATTCATGGAGAAACAAAACATGTCAGAGAATCTCCCTCTCTCTCCCCTAGATTTCATATTTGCTTTTTGTTTGGTTGGTTGTTTTTTTTAAAATGAAATAGAAGTCATTTAGGTAGAGAAATGCGTGGTTTTTTCTTTTGTGTCTGACAGTAGGTTTGTAATGGGAGCTTTGTGCTACTTTTGGATTTCTTTTTGTAATATCGGTAGGGTGAACTAATAAAGAGAAACACTTGCTCGGCCTGTGATGATGCTGTGGATCTTCAATGCATGATACCTCCGAGACCAAGCATCTCACAAGACTAACAGAGGATGGGCTGGGTACACACAAGCAAGACTTCTAATAATCCAAAAACATAAAGTCCAAAAATCTGATTGAACGAATATACCGTCTCGAACTCAAAGGTTTGAGTTGGCTAATCGCGCACTCTCAGGAAGCACGAAGAAACACTAACAGGTAACAGATTCACTCACTTGCCTCATGGCGCATCTTTTTCTTACGCTAAAGCTTCTATGAGACTCAGCGGACCATGGCCTTGATTTAGGATGTCAATACTTATGTTCCCTTTTATTTGGTGCTGACTAGTATGACCTAAAATAACAAAAACTGGCATAGGCATTCTGCATCTGGTCCTTCTCTATTCAGCTGTCTTCATTTCAGCCAGAACTTAAAAATAACAAAAACAACTTTTCTTTAAAAGGACATGTTAGCTGTTTTGCCTCTATATACGGTTACTTTTCGGATTGTTTTAATCTGGTGGATAAGGTCAGCTGGATTCTGAGCCTATATATTTTAAATGTTCTGCTCTTCAGTTGAAAACTATCCATAATTTGTGTTGCGTTCACACAACTATGCGTAAGCCCTGCACTGTGCTGATGACAGTAGTTTATCTGCAACTCTCTTCCCACCGTTCTGTTATCCCAGCATTTTTTCAGGTTGCTGTTTTATATAAATTTGACTCAACCGTGTTTTTCTTGGCTGTGCACGTGGTAGCCGTCCAGGAAGCTGAGCCTTATTCCAGGACCTCAGCTGACATTTTAGATGATACTGAAACAAAAGCACTGACAGTCAATAAAACAGAGCCGCGTTGACTGGAGCTGCAGAATAAAATCCCTGAATGGACGCAATGCAAGACTTCGTGCTAGAATGGAGGTACTAATTTTGGAAACATGGCAGGTATGGACCAGCTATTCCACACGGCTCCAGGCTTCTACAGCAGTGACATAAAAAAAACCAATCCTAACAGCAAAGCAGATATTCCTCAAAAATAACTTTTCAGAATAGCTAGCAACAAAGCTAAAACTTCCTCAGAACCAATGGAAATTTCCATTTAATATTTAAAGCCAGGGTTTGGTTCTGGACGAAGCAGTTATTCAACACTCCCAGCAGTATAAAACCGTGATTCCAAATCAGATGAAGGGTAATTGTGCCAAAGCATCTAATGGATTTATTTAAACAGCACAGCAAAACAGAAGGGTGTCAGTTCAGGGTTTTCTTTTTCCTTTCTTTTTTTTTTCAAATTGTGCTAATAAAATCTTAAGAAACCTTTTATCCCATAAAAGATTATGTTTTCATACATGCTGTTTATGCTTTCAAAAGGGACAGTATGCAAGTCTGATACTTCATCATATAGAAGCACTTAAAACATGCAAGGCTGCCTCTGAAACGAGCTTTCAAGAGCAAGAAGTTTTGCCAATCCCATTTGAATTTTTCTTGAGCAGAGTGCTCTTTTATTAACACCCTCCCCTTTCCTGGAGTGGGTAAAAATGGCCTCGGTATTCTCATGGGAAAAATGAACATTTCCCCAAAGCTTTGGAAGATACAGCAAAAAACAGTGCTTCTTGCCAAGAATAAAATTGAGCAAGTCTGAAATGTTTAGAGCTTCTGATTAAACCTTCAGTGGTATGTTTCTCTTAGACAAAGCATTTGTCATAAGTAGCATGTCTGCTAGAGTATGATTTATGCTACTGGACTGAAATTGGCTGAATAATTTATGCTGTTTATTGTTCAGTAAAGATTTTTCAAAAAAAGTAGAACAAGCAGTGTGAAAAAATGGGAAACAGACGAAAGTGTATATTGAGGAATGTTCGTAGTCTTAGGAAAAAGAAAAAAAAAAGTTATTTTCTACATTTGAAGTTAATAAAGTGAATCTATGGGGAAAGCACACCTTGCCATACGGACAATTCTAATAGGTGAATATTGTCAGCATTTTCAATGAAACCAATTGGCTAAGAAAAGCTGCCAAATAGGTGTGAAATGAGGTGAAATTACTAGGGAAACACTTTCTTTTAAGGTACTTTGCTTTGTTCCTTGCAGTGCCTTGCAGCAAAAAATTTAATTTAAATACTGAAAATGGAAAGGCAGCTATATTGATTTAAATTTGCTAAGAAAGTCTCAGAATCTATTTCCTCTTTCTCAGAATAAGTACATAATGTATATATAAAGATGTACATGTGAAAAATAGATATTACATATATAATACCTTCAAGTTTTCTACTCTTTATGTGTGAATCACAGTTTGTTAGAACCTACCACTATGTGTATTAGCATAAAACACATAACTTGAATTGTCAGTTTATAAAATTTTCAGAATGTATGATTATGGTTCTGCTCTTACTCTAAATTTTTACACAGCTTGCATGATTTATTTTATCTGTTGAAACACTGGTTTTATGTTAACACTTTTTTTTTTTTTCCTTTTTTAACACATAAATTTAATACCCTGAGCCTATTGCAGAGGCAGACTTGCGGACCAAAGGAAGGATGGATGGATGGATGGATGGATGTGCAGAAGAGGGAGGGGAGCATGTGTCTCAATTCAGCTGAAAGTATTTCACTGATAACTCACTGTACGCTGTGGCTAAAAATATTTGAAATGTTTACAGGCTGCATAATATATACGTTTGACATATTAAAGCAGACTCCTATCAGCTGCTCAGTAACCATTCCAGTGAAACTCCTTAAAAGAAATCAAGCAAAATCACAGCCACCAGTCTGCTGTGCTGTTTCTAATTTGAAGGCAAATTCATCTCTGACACGCAGCAGATTCCAGGCAGGTGGAAGCAAGCCCCTCACTGCTCCTCTCTCTGCCAGTCAAATTATGTCATCAGTGAAGGATCACTGGTTTTTAATGATACGGTGGCCTCCATACTGAGAAGCAGGTCCTTGCAGAGCAATATGCATAGCCAATAAAATGGCTGTCACCAAATTACAATTGACACTTAACATCACTAAATCTGCGGTGTAATTCCTTGTGACAGTTGTGTAGGTATATTAGAAGAAAATAATTTACTTCAAACCCAGCATGTAAGACACATTTTCCTGAGTGTAATTCATGTCACATTTACAGTAGCCAAAGCACGCAGTCTCGAGGCAACCTTAATCTGGGAAGAGATCACGGATACTAACATGTTCATTGAAGTATGATTATTTATGCATGCAATAAACAAAGATAGAGCAGTTGTTCATTGTAGGTTTTAATTGTTATTGGGGATTTTAATTGTTATTGGGTTTTAAATGAATATTAGCCTCTTTTGCTTTAGGGATTAAGAAAACTATAAATACAAAGCAACATTTCAAATGGAAAACTGGCATCGGCTGGAAACATCTCGACATTTTTCTGGACCAGACGCCAAATGTGAGCATATAATTCCTTACTTCCCCTCCCCGCTCTCCCCGCATAACCCATTGCTGTATGTGAATTTGGGTATCTGCATTGCTTTAGCATGTGTTATGGCACGCTATATGCGTTTAACTCCAGAGATGGCAATAGACACACGGAGCACCAGCATGGCAGTGGGCTTCCATACCTCTTCTTCCTCTGGGTGATAGGGGTGTTGAACAAACAGCAGGAGAGACAAAAACACTTTCCTCCGGCTTACCTGTTGTGATACATTCACCCGGCGCAGATTTGCGGGGAGAACCGGCTCCGTCGTTATAAGCATATATAAATGTGGCAGAGTTAAAAGGTCTTCGCTCCTCAGGATGAAGTGGTTTGAATGCCTGGCGAAATGGGACTGCAAAAAATTCATTCCAACTTTGTCTCCAGGCAATTCACCTTTGGCCCAGTGATGATATGAGTCTTTCTGCTGATGGGGAAGGTATAATAAGTCAGGTCAGGCAGTCTTCGGCAGGCAGAGGCCTATTTGTTAGCAGAACGAAGCAGGTGTAGCATTTTGTGCTAGATTAGCTCATCCCAGCATGAGAATTACCTTACTGGAAGCCCTCAAGGTTACACATGAAATATACGAGGCAGGTGCTCGTGCTGCAAATGGCCCCTGTGTACAGGTAAGCGGGTTTATTTTAAAAACCCAAACACAAGAATATGAATCAATGGATGTGAATTTTCCCCCTCTTACACAGCAGCCTGCAAAGGAAAAGGCTGCCGAGGACTCCATCCACGTGGCTGCCCTCCTACGCCAGGACGCACCAGACCAAGGCGAGGGCCTCCCTCTTGTGCCATCCTTTCCTTTAGGAACCATCAGACAAAAACTGAACACAACCAGAGGCCAGTGCTCGGAACCCCCTCTGCTTCATCCCATCCGCTATCAGAAGTTAAAAATTAATCAGGAAAACAACCAAAAAAAACCAAATCCCATAAAAACAGTGCAGAACTCCTCCACTCTTTCCAAACAAGTCTAAGCAAATGCCTGGGTCTTTCAGTAGCTTCCTAGAAGCTCAGCACTTCTCCCATGAGTGACTGTGGCGGGGAAAAGGGTCAGTCCGAGGGTACGGGTTTGCTGCTGCTGCTGCTGCTCCCACCCCATGACCTCGGAGACAAGGAGCATCCTCAGCCCACCCAGCTGTCATTGGAAACCCTTTGGAATGCATCAAATCAGCAAAGATGACCCACAAATCTTCTCCGCAGCTGCTGACCCTTGAGCACCCCAGTGTCAGCAAAGGAGTGGTTAGGTTTCAGTGGGGCCCTTTGAGGACTTCAGCCTTCAGAGCTCGTGGAAACCATATGAGAGCATTTCCTCACAGGGCATTCACAGAATCACAGAATGACAGGGGTTGGAAGGGACCTTCGGAGATCATCCAGTCCAACCTCCACGCCAAAGCAGGTCCACCTAGACCAGGTTGGACAGGAACGCATCCAGGCAGGTTTGGAATCCCTCCAGAACAGGAGACTCCACCACCTACCTGGGCAGCCTCTTCCAGTGCTCTGGCACCCTCACAGGAAAGGAGTTTTCCCTCACGTTGAGATGGAATTTCCCGTGTTCCAGTTTGTGCCAGTTGCCCCTTGTCCTGTCCCCAGGCACCACTGAGAAGAGCCTGGCCCCATCCTCTTGCCACCCGCCCTTTAGCTCTTGCTGAGCATTGATGAGACCCCCTCTCAGCCTGCTCTGCTCCAGGCAGAACAGCCCCAGGGCTCTCGGCCTTTCCTCAGCACAGAGGCGCTCCAGTCCCCTGGGCACCCTCACAGCCTCCGCTGGACTCTTTCCAGCGGTGCCTTGTCTTTCTGTCTTGTCTGACTTTGAGCATCCTGGGGACAGCATGGCATTCCTGTATTTCAGTGAGGCTGCTTGGTGCTGCAGCCTGACACGGCTGTCAGCGTAGGCAGCAAAATAGAGGACTCCATGTGTTTTGAAATTAGAAAACAGCGTGGGATGTGGTGGTGGATTATTTTTTATGTCTAGACGGGCAGACCTGCTTCAGGAAATATTGCTGTTTCCTAACCCTCTCTGGAAAGACCTAGCTCCGTGGTACTCCAAGGGGAGTGAGGGTGGTGGCATGAGCGTGGGAAGAGTTTTATTTTTCCTTCCAGCAAATCTCTGGAACAATTTGACAATTCGGATTCTGAAAACAATTTAAGTGGCACGGAATTACAAGTAATGGCACTTTGCAGAAAGTAGTCCTCAGCTCTCAGTCAATACCAACCAGGGTCCAGATGTAGTAACTTCCATGGAGCATTGCATACCAGAGGAGGCTTTTTTTAATCTTCTGCCTTTGTTGTGTTGAACACAATAGCCCATTGTATTTAAGATTTCATTATAACCGTTATTTTACAGATGGATCCACAAACTATCTATAAGCATCTCTTTGGAGCTTTTATAATTCAAATAAGTCAATGCTCCACAATTTACCTGCTTTTTCAGAACTGCTGAGCAACTGCAACTGGTATTGAATCCAATATACAAAAGTGTCCAAGTGATATAAAGAAGGTGAATTTCATTATTTGTCTGAATGCAGTTCGAAAGTTTCCTTTCACAGCGGTTGCACTGGAAAGATGTTTGCAAGGGGGGCTGTCTGTGGGCAGCAACACCAAAGCTGTACATCCACAGCACTGGCACCGAAGAGGCTGTCGTCATCGTGAGAAGGCCAAACGCCACTAGAAAATAGCTGCAGAAGCTCATCCCTGCTTGGAAGGCTATTTACTCCCATGCCTACAGACTAAACACAGGTGTGAAGCAGGAACCGGGAATGAGAAATAGAAAGGCAGAGCAATACGATCATGTACCTGGAGCATCTTCCTGGAACTCCTCACTGCAAAGCCAGAAGACAAACATTGTGAGCCAGAGAAAGATTTGAGAAGCGCACTTCAACACAAGTAATTTAGCAGTCGATAATGAAATGCACTTTAATCTTTAGTAATAACTGAAGAACTTGGACAAAATCTTTAATAAACTTGTTATAAAATGCTACAATCCCGTTTAGAAAACACATATTCATCTTTTTATTGGCATGGGCTTGTGGATATCCTGGCAAACGCAAGCAAAGTGATGCAAAAGCTTAACTGACAGCAGGTGGAATCTAAATCTCTCTGCCTTCCCATGCTGCCAAATAGGGTCGAGTCACCGCTTGCCTTCCAACCTGAGCTGATTTGTCACACAACACACGGCCTGTTTCCTCATTACCTCGCAAGCCTCATTGGCAGAACTGCAGAACTTCCACCCTGAAGTTGCCTTCCTCAGTTGCTGAGATTAGCAATGTTGCAAGTGAAACCTGGGAGATCTCTGGTGGGAATGCTCTCCTTTTGAAGAACGTTTATTGTCGGCCGTCAGGGAGAGTCTACTGTGGGTATACATGTATACACAGGCTGTCGTTGTTTCTCCAGCTCTAATTTACCTATTTAAAAATTGCTAAAGCCCACAAATGCTCTACTGAAGCCATTGGTAACCTAAAACTGCTTCTGACCCACTCCCCAAGTCTCAGTAAAACAACTTGTCCCACACTTACCTCCTTATCAAGTATAGCATCTTGCTCTCTTTCCCCCTCCTTCCTATTTCAAAATGAAATTGCATTCCCTTTGCAGCCTGCTGTGCCTGACTGGACCTCCACAAAGTCAAAACTTCTCCACCATGAGCTCTTATTCAAGTTTAAGCGTGGATGCTGGGTGGGAGTTTTAGCCTGCTCTTTGTCTACCATGCACAGTTCTCTGACTTTTCTGTACCACACCTTGACAGCAAGTGGCTTGCTTTGGGATGCTCGGCTTCTGTAGCCAAGGCCTGGAAATTACAAGGCTGGTCTGAATTTTCTAACTGTTCTGTGGCTACTTCTCCTAAAAATAGCAACGTGTCCTATTGGACAGTACTTTCACATCGTTGAGGGAAACGGCAACGTTTCCCAGAAGATGTTGAAAACTTGCCAGGGATACGGTACACGCTAGAGTAAGATTTTTGAAAAAGAGGGGAGCACAGCTGAATGCAGTATTAGAAAAGTTTGTGTTTCTGCTCACACTTACAGGACATGGGGGACAAACAGATTATGTCTCTGTCTATAGATTCAGGGTCATGAGTTTGACTTCATCACTAAAACTTCCCTGGAAGTTCAAACTAGCTTTCCTACCTCTACAGTCAGGAATGGGCATAGCAAAGCCCACTAGTCCTACCAGTTCTGCTAGCAGTCTAGGTTATCCCTGCTCAGCCCTAAAGTCCTGCTTCATCAAATCTTAAAATAACCTATTTTTATTATGATATAAACATCAGAACAAATTTCAGAGGCTAGCCGTCTCATTCATCAGATATCACATGAAAAACATGCTTAAGTGCAATTTGAGTAACCAAATGAAGATCCTGCCAGGCAAACCGACAGATCTTTTGGAAAAGATAACTGTCTCACTTGGACAAAAGAAATGAGATAAATCACAACCAACCAGGCATCAACAAAGTACCTGATAGTGTGACACGTAAAAATCATTGGTGAAGCTTGAGGGGCTGGGGCTGGTGTAAGAAACACTGCGTTCTGTTAAATTCAAAGAATAAAATGGTCTATACTGAATTATTGTTTTGGAGGGAAGTTGTTACTGAAGTTTCTCAAGATTCTTTCCTAGGAACAAACCTACTTAAAACTCACATTAAGATTTTGAGGAAAAAAAAAAAAGGTATGTGGTGATAATAGATGCTTCGGTGGCTTTTTCAATACCGAGGGAGAATAAAAAATGTTGAAAGATTTGCATTCTTACTGCAAGCTGCAGTAAGAATAATGGGACAAAATATGGTAGGAGAAGATGCCAGGTCACAGAGTTAGGTATTTTCGCCACACCCCAAATGAGTCCGTTTGTGGAAAAAATACAGCCACTTCGTTGAGGTCTATGTATACTGGACAAAAATTCTTTATAGAGTATATTGGTTGGATTTTGACAAAACATTCCTGCGTTGCAGCCAGGGAGAGAGTGCATTGCATCAATACGTGCCCCTCTCCCTGCCAGGCTATGCTGCAGGGCAGAGAGAGGGGCAAACCCAGGATTTGGCCTCAACCATCCCTGTTCTCTTTGCAACACACTGCAATCTGCAGCGCGTTTTCAAAATGCAGGAACTGTCATTCCAGCAGCAACGGATAAAGGTTCTTTATACTCTTTCTCTCATCCTACTGGGTTCCCACATTAGCACAAGCTGGAATTTGGCACAGAGGGGCTGCTTTTTGCAGAGATGCTTACATCTATTTTAGGAACATCTGCTGTAATAAAAAAAAAAAAGTGTGGCACATACTCCATGACTTGCCACATAATCCTCATGTGGCAAATAACTGAATATAAAATAAATCTGACAAAACTAATAAACTACAGCAATGCCAGGAATAATAATCAATAATGTAACTCTGCTTTTAAGGGATGAAACATGAAGGTCACATTGTGGCTAATTGCAAACATCGCAACCCAAAACATCACAGCTCATTGTGAGACTATAATTTTAACTTCATGCTCAGTCAGATCACATCAATGGTATGAGGCTCAGTGACCTTCTGCTAGTTGGCCAAGATCTCAAACAATAGGCCGATGTAGCCATCATTATACCTTCTAGCACGGTGGCTATTAAGGCCTCTTTTTTTCTAAGGAGTCATCAGACAATAATTGCTAATTGAAACTCCATCACAAGGAAGTGAATTCTGATATCTGACAACGAATGCAAATATTTGACTTAAACACATTAAAGGCAATTTAATAATTAGGGATATATCTGTGCTGACATACCTTAGAGGATGCTGTAAGACCTGTATGTGGAGAAAATTCAGACAGCAAGTTTCCAAGAAGTAATATTGCAGAATAAATTAATGCATTTTCATGTCTCAGATCCTCTTGGCCTATCTTAAAATCTTGGGGAGACAGTTCAGCAAACAGAAATTGTTGGCAGAATCTGTATGCACTCAACTTAATAAATATTAGATGAACAATGCACCTAGGTTTCTGTCTTTCACCCCTGTGACCTCTCTGACCCGTTAGAAAAAATAAAGTCAAGTCATATTTTCCTTCAGTTTTTACAGAATGTGCTCTGTACAGTATGGGCATAAGGGTTAGCATATATCTAATAGATAGCTGAATGTGTCAGATAGATGAATCAGCCTTCTGTGACCTGATGCTATACTGAATTATTAGATTATATGATATAAAATGTTCAGACATCCAAGGAGATTTTGACTATTCCATAGTAGCAGCAAAGAATGACAGAAGTCTTTTGTCATTACTACCATCTGCAAAAAAAACTGGGAATCATACAGTGCGCACTTACTATTTTGTTGCATTCTACCTAGAGAATAGGAAGCAGTAGTTATACGGTACACGTCTTTTAAATTCTCCCATAAAATAGCTCCACACTGTGATGCCAGAAACACCATGATTAATTTTTTCTTTTTAAATTTTCTGTTCTGCTATCCTATCAGAAGTCGGGAAGACAGCTTTGTCAGTTAACTGATAAATCATTGGCCAACTAATGCTACGTGTTGTTTGTATACCGTTGTGTGTCTTAAAGGTGACGTTTGCGGTAACATTTCTGGCAAGAACACACGGCTCCACGCTGACGGGCGGTTCTCTGTACCTGAGCACCACATCCGGATTTCTTTACTTCACCGCCTTTATATCTCACAGCAAAACTCCAGGTGGAGTCGCGGTCCACCAACCTGCTTGTGGAGCAGGTAAACGTCTCATATGATGGTTTCATGGTAAGGAAGGATTTATCAGAGGGAAAGGGTAGATACCTAGGCCACTGAAACCCAAGGGAGACCAAAGGAAAATAAAATGAGCCAAGCAAGTAACTTCCTTGTGCGTATGTGCCTTGCAGTTCCCTCTGCTCTGCTGGCACTGGATCCTGCTCGCTGCCGAGCAGTTTGCTCCTGTTCCGGCAAAATCTCAACATCTGCCCAGCCTTAAGAAAGGAAGAAAGCCTGGTAAGGACAATGGGGTGGTATTTACATGTTAAAATGTGGCCCATAAGACTTAAAGTTGGTTGTAAAATAAAGAATAATATAAACCGGGCAACAGGATGCATGCCTTCAGTTTCTCAAGTGAAAAATAAGGAGTATCTTTATTATTAAGTCCTTGACACCGTGCCCCCAGGGTATACAGCGAGTCCAGAGAGCTCTTACATGCCATTGTGGGGATCTACCTTTGAACTCTCAAACGGTTGGAGTGATGGGGGGCAGCAGAAGTGTGTTCCGCTTGACGATATCTAATGTGAAATGCATTCCTGTAACTCACACAAGCTCAGAGTGGGGATCTTACTCGCTATGGTGCAAAAATCATCCAAAGGCTTAACAAAAAAAAAAAAAAATTATAATATAATCCCAAGAGATAGACTTCTTCAGTTCTCTGTAAAAGTGTCCAAACTGGTACAAAAAAGAATGTAAAGCCCATTTCAGATGGTGGGAAAGAATGTAGATTGTAGGTGGGGATGAAGATGAAATGGAAATATTTAACATTCATTCCTGATAGAAGCTCTCTGTGAAGTGCAGGAAATCCTCAGACTTATTTTTTCAAAAATTAAGGGGAGAATGGGCGCATTTCTTTTTAATCTCATCCAGACTTTTCAAAATCCGCCTTTTTTTTTTTTTTTTTTTTTTTTTTGGTCTCTTTCTTTTCCTAATAATTTTAGAATTGATTAGTCTTATTGCTCTTTCCTGCCAGTCTTGCTCTTCATTTCTATTGTGGAAGAGATCTTTGTGTGACGCAGGTAGTGCCCCGAGTGTTTGATCTTTGACCTCCACTCAGAGACTGTTTTATGTAGAAAAGCCCCGTGATTATTGCCATTACTTTCTTTAACCTACTTTTTCACCTTGAAGTGTAAAGGGTCACAGCTAGGGCCTGGCTCTTATTACAGTCTTTAGATGAAGCATACACTATGAAAAGAACTCTGTTTTTATTTCTTAGGAATTATGGCTTTCAAGCCTTTGAATTCCATGAAGATAATTACTGTTTTGGCCACCTTTTTGTCTGATATTTGATGCTGCTGAGTGGAATAAATTACCTATCTAACAAGGAGGGTTAATTGGTAGTTGCAAGCCAATGTGCATGCTCTCTGCTAACTCCCTTATTATTTTTCTTAAACCTTCATGTGAACTATCGCCCCGCAGACCGCCTTGTTGTTTTAACCCTTCCCCTCGTAACAGCAGCTGTGGATGACTATTTAATTTCGATTATCCGAAACTGGACCGGGGTTTAAAACATTTATGTGCCCATAACTAAGGGATTCATAATAATCTGAGCCTGTCATGACGTACGTAAAGGGAAGGGAGGGACACTTCAGAGAACTAAACGTTTTCTTTGGGGTTTTTTCTCGTTGAGGTCCTTGAAACAGGCTCACCTCCTGTATGGCGACAAGCAACAAGTATGTTACTTTTTTTATGATTCTTATTATTATTACTGTTTTTAACTAAGTGGAACTTAGTCAATGGGTCCGCAGAGGTAAAACACCGGTGCCAACTTTTGCAGACGATTGTTTAGCGTGAATGGAAGCTTTTTGGGACCGTAGCTCCAGACAAAATGACCCAAAGCAGCTTGGAAAGTGCCATGAAAAGTAGGATACGCGTATCAGAAAACGCGCGTGGGGCGCAGGCTGCCGCCCGCATCGTTGACGTCATTATCTAATATTTCCATATTTTAGCAAGCGCCCACCATAGGGAGGGTGGATGGTCGGCGGCGGTTTCGTGCTGCACAAAATGAAAAATGCCCCACGCCTGGGTGTTCTAATAACCATGATATTATTATAACAATTACAGCATTTAATATATGGGATTAGTCCTTCTGATAGCGCCATTAGCCATCACTATACCCTGTAATAGGTGGCTTCATCTTTGTTATGACATGATCTTTCCTACTGTTTATTGACTTTTCAATGCAAGGGGGAGGGAACATTCCCAGCCCCCCAAACCTTTAAGAAGCTACTGTAAAGCTGTGGTTTTATTCTCAGCTGGAATGTTTAGAAACCCTCAGAGCTAAATACCTCGGTGTACTGCTTAAACACCAACAACAGCCTTATGGGGCCTTGCCCGACTTTAAACACATCTTTTTTTGTTGAGAATATTGCATTCTGCCACAATTCTGTAGGCTAACCCTGGGCTCACATTAAATATACCAGCTTCATTGAAGCTTACTGAATTGGACTGAGTTGCTTTTTGTTTTATTCTCTCTTTACTTCACCCCCGACTGAGACTGGACAGCCTTTCTTCTAGTGGAGCGTGCTTTAAAGCATCCCAAAAGAAGGGAAGGGGGTGGAGAGGCTGGGGGAGGGGGGTCAGGCTGGCTCGCAAGGAAACCAAAAGGTGCAGCTTAGGCCCATAATTAGTCTTGATCCTTAGAGTCTAAAATATTTTAACGCCAGGTTTCTGATTGCAGCGCTGCAAAGTGGATTTGGGAATGCAGAAAAGTAATTAGGTCTGTGCATTGAAGTGTGGAGAGCATTTAAAAGTGAATGGGTGGTTACTACATTCTTGGCAGGCTGTTTTTTATCTTTTCATGCTCCGCTGTTGTTAGAGATGATGGGTTTATTGCAGTTTTAGCACTTTGGAGGTGGCTGTGTTTTTCTTAACCGAGCCTTTCACTTTCCATCTCTTAGAGGAATACTTGCGGCAGAAGGAAGAGCAAAGAAAATGTGAAATCATAAAAATAACGTCAGCCTGAAATCCCCCAAAATATTGTTCGCGGGAGCAGAACAAGCAAGAATAAACCACAGCCCTGCAACAGGCCACTTGCAAAGAATCCGGGTTTAATTAATGACTCATTCTGTATAGAACCAGCTGGAGACAATGGTCACCCCAAGGAGAAGAAAAACAAAACATTTGATTCTCTGGCGGGGTATGTTCACATCGTCATCTGTACAAACCACCAGGCAGAAAGGCCTGGAACCATCAACCTGCTTATAACTCCTGACTGGTTTCCCAGTGCGGGCGAAAGCAGCGTGCCAACGGTGGGAGAGCGTCTGGGAATTAGCAGCCGTGCAGCTACATACCCGTTGCAATTCTTAATAATCCATATTATCATTATTATTGTTATTATTAATAATAACATATGTTGTTAAGGACATATACACTTAAAATAAAGATATACAAATTTTCTTCTGAAATGTATCATTTTTACAGGCCTGGCTGTTGAGTTTGCCATTTAGAGGCTCATGGTTGCTGACCTGACATAGTCAAAAATTCGCGTCAAAAATCAAAGAATTCTAAAAACGAGAGAGGAACCTGCGTGTTTACAAAGGGGGAAATAGCTTCACTGGCTCTCTCTGCTCTAGCTGCAGACTGCAGCATTAAAAAGCTATGACAGAAATACGAGGGAATTCTGGGCCATAGAAAAATACAGGAAGGGCACTTATTAGCTCAGAGAAATTGCTTAAAATATTGGGAAGGATCTGCTGAGGTACAAGGAGAAGAACACATGGAAAGTGTACAATAGAAATCTGATAAACAGATAACCTTGGGGTACCATAATTGTATTTTTTATCAGATTATTCCTTTTAACTAATTCAGTTCTCTTTGTCAGGGACTCAGATGGGTTTTGAAAGATATTTTAGGGTTATTTTCTTTCCTTTTTTTTTTAATCAATTTTTAACTGATCTACTCTTTTTCTTCTATTCAGGTCACCTAAAAAATTTCATTTCATCTTTGGGTTCACTAGGTATTTATTCGCCTAAAAGCTTTGTTTCATTTCCAGAGAAGCTTTTAAAAGGGGATCTAGTATATTTTTCTTCTCTTCGGTACAATGTTTTATTTTGGTTGGTCCTTTCCAGTAGGCAGCATTTGTTTCAGAGGCCTCTCGTACGCAAATGAGCGGTAGAAGGGATTCAGCTCCTGCAGGACATACCTGTCACCTCTTATGTCTGTGGTGGGAAGAAAAACAAGGCTTTTTTAAACATGCCCTAAAAGGTTGACCCCAAATGAGGACCTCTGTGTGATTTTCAGTTTACACACCTCTATTGGTAGGTTTTAGCTTTAAAAAACCAATGTCAGTTTCACAAAATTTGAGATCTCTCTCCTACCTCTCGGAGCCCAACTATTGACGCCAAAAGACCTTCCCGTATTCCGTAGAATGGGATGAAAGGGGGTGATTTTGGTACATTTGGCACTAATGCCACTAGTCAGGAGGTCTCAGTTAGTGTGGGTTTAAGAGCCCAGAAAGACGTTGGGCGAACATTTGCTGGAGGACATTGGAAAACGATTTTCCTGGTTCCTTTGAAATGCATGCATCTGAAGTTCTCCTGCGCTTCTCGCTATTGATTGCATGTCTGAATCCTTTATATAACTTGTGCACGGCACATATTACTTCCAGAAACGCTGAGCCTTATGAAACAGGTTCCAGGAATGACGTTTAAGCGCCGGTGAAACAATTGTGACACAACATTTCCAGCTCTGAAACATCAGGTTTTGAAATACTGTGTCTGGAGAGATGAAAGGAGAGACGCAGAAACGACAGTAAAACATGAGGAGACCTCACAGTATTCCCTCAATTCCTGGGAATGAATAAAGCCCAGGAAGCATCTGCCTGGCAGTTGCGGAGGTGAGGGGAGGGCGCTCAGAGCTAGGGTACCTGCGCTCTGCAAAGAGGCACCAGCTGCCCTTAAAACTCCTCATTGCTTTTTGAAGCTCGATGTTAATGTTTGTAGGCTCTTTAACCTCGTCTGCGCAGAAAAGGGGCACGTGGGTCTGTAAGTCAGAGCTTACTGGCCTCCAACACACTATTGCCTCAGTATTTCCCATTTTATACAGAAATGAACTAAAGTTTCGAGAACCACCCCAGCAAAATGGGTTTAATTGGTCTGTGAACTTCATCTTTATGCAAATGATGTCCTGTTGCTGCAGTATGGAAAACTGGATGAAATCCAGAGGTGCTCCAGTACCTGGGTCTCCAAACAGCATCAGGAGCAACAGGACCATTAATTAACAGCAACAGAACAACAAAACTTGTCACTTCTGCACTGTTTTTCCTGTTCCTTAATGCACTGTCTCTGCCACAAGTTTATTTTATCTATTGAAGTGTCAGCAACACGGTACTCTTGCTCGGCTGTGACTTGGTCAGGAAGAATTCGGTACAAATTACAGCCCTGACACCATCAGCTCCCCGAGTCATGGGAGCTGAGGCGAACTTTCTGATGCAGGCATTTGGAGAGAGGGAGGAACGTGGCAATGGAGCAGCGTGAGGGGCTTGCTGAGAGCTGTGATTCTTGGTCACACGGTAGTGACCCATGCACTGGCATGGACCACAGAATCACATAATGTGTTGGGTTGGAAGGGACCTCTAAAGGCCATCTGGTCCAACCCCCCTGCAGTCAGCAGGGACATCTTTAACTAGATCAGAGCCCCATCCAGCCTGGCCCTGAATGTCTCCAGGGATGGGGCCTCCACCACCTCTCTGGGAAACCTGGGCCAGTGTCTCACCACCCTCAGTGTACAGAACTTCTTCCTAATGTCTGATCTAACCCTGCCCTGCTCGAGTTTAAACCATTGCCCCTCGTCCTGTTGCTACATGCCCTTGCCAACAGCCCCTCCCCGGCTTTCCTGTAGGCCCCCTCCAGGGGCTGGAAGGCCACTAGAAGGTCTCCCCAGAGCCTTCTCTTCTCCAGGCTGAACACCCCCAACTCTCTCAGTCTGTCCTCACAGCAGAGGGGCTCCAGCCCTTGGATCATCTTCGTGGCCCTCCTCTGGACCCACTCCAAAGGGTCCGTGTCCTTGTGCTGAGGGCTCCAGAGCTGGACACGGTACTCCAGGCGGGGTCTCTCCAGAGCAGAGTAGAGGGGGAGAAGGCCCTCTCTGGATCTGCCGGCCACGCTTCTTTTGATGCAGCCCAGGATGCGATCGGCCTTCTGGGCTGCAAGCGCACGTTGCTGGCTCATGTCCAGCTTTCCATCCACCAGGACCCCCAAGGCCTTTTCCGCAGGGCTGCTCTCTATCACGTCATCCCCCAGCCCGTATTGATAACGAGGGTTGTCCCGACCCAAGTGTAGGAGCTTGCACTCAACCTTGTTGAGCTTCATGAGGTTTGCTCGGGCCCACCTCTCTAGCTCGTCCAGGTCCCTCTGGATGACATCCCGTCCCTCTGGCACGTCGACTGCACCACTCAGCTTGGTGGCATCCTCCTTCACATTGCCAAGGACAAGCCTGCGTGTTCCTTGCAATGACGTTCGACCTGGAAAGAAACAAAGACAAGTGCACAAGCAGGCTGAGCATCTCTGCCCATCCAAGGGAAAGACCAAGGAGCTGGAAAACACAACAGTCGTGGAGGGGGAGGCGATCATTTATTTCTTACACCAACCAGGGTGCTGTAGCATGTGTGAAAAATTGCTTGGTGCTCTCCAAGCAGACTGCGGGTAAAACCTACCATCATGTCAGCCTTTCTGTCCCATGACAGCTCACACCTCCGGAGGCCACAAAAGCCTGGCAGAAATGGGTGAGAAGGAGGTTAGGCACTTCAGCAGAGCCGAAAGCCAGCTCCCTTGGCTAACTGATAAACTGTTGTCACTGATGTGTGAGTTTGGTACTGGGAAAGGAAAAAAGAGATTAAGAGGGACAGTTTGCTTAAATGGCAGGAACAACAAAAAAAAAAAGACAGTAAAGGAATAATGTCCATTTGGAAGCATTTGAGGAGACATCGCTCTGGAGGTCTGCATTGGTGCTTTGCTCCCATGCTGTTGGAATGAAGGTTCACGTGCCTGATGTTGCAATGTCCTGCAGGGTTCCTGCTCAGGTCTCACCCACTTTTATGTACAAATAAAAAGAAAAAGGGGGTCAATGTGTCAAAGCCTATCAAAGACTGCTTCATCAGAGCTCTGTGCCTATCCTGACAAGCCAGATTCCCCAGAAGTGGTGTGAAGCATGAGCTTACACCACCTTGGGTACACAGGACAGATCAAAGTCCCCCTCAACGACACCAGCTGCAGCTGCAGATGTCCTAAGCGCAAAATTCCTCAAATTTTGCAAGGCTCAGAACCCAAACCCGAAGCCTGGTTTCACATCTTGCCTTCAGCTCTACGTCAGCCAGAGTCAAATCCCAACTCCCAGCACTGCTAACCTTGGAAGGATCAGGCAGTAAGTCTGTATTTTTCAGGGGCAGCCTGTTTGATGTTTTTTAAGGAGTCGTATGTTTTGTATTATATACAGCAAGTTATAGAATAGCTGAAATAATTTATCATTTTCTTTTAACTTTAAAATTAAAAAATGTCTCATAAACAAAACTTAGGGTGTTAATTTAACTTTTATTTGACACAAAATGTGACTGTAGGATAATATTTTTAAATTAAATGCACATTTGTACGTAAATATTATTTTGCAACCAGGTGGTTCAGAATAATGTTCAGTTTTAAATTGCCCAGTGTACTTATTTATAGAACTTTTCTGAATTGTGACATCTGTTAAAAATGAGTGATGTTAAAATAGCTTTAGGAATGGTAAACTTTTTAAAGTGATGGTTAATTAAGGAAATGAAATTTATTATACTTGCGATAATAATCACTAAGCTTAAAAAATCTGAAACCCTTCCTAGCATATGTAAACTCTGAAATGTTTTGAAATAATGCAGTAGGAATTTTCCAATGCCAGTTGTTTGAATTACTTTCTACTGTAAAAGCCCAGGTATGAACTGGGTTCTGAAATTATACTCAGAAATATTAGGAAAGGGAAAATATTTTCTTATGCTATTTTATGTCAATGTAGAAGTTGCATTTGTAATGGGGTCAAAACAGAGCTAGAACTTCCAAGAAGCCATGAGTTTCCCATAATTAAAGAACTTTCCTTGCCATCTAGGCAGGAATCCTAAAAATTATTATTATTTCTTTGTGCAACCTCATAGATTTGCCTGAAACTACCATAATCATGACAGATTGGTTGCCCTTGCAAATTCTCTTATAGCATCAATTGAATATCTTCTGCAAAGTGATTGTCGTCAGGTAATAGTAACCCAAAAATCTGAAAATAAAAAAGAATATATCTTTCCACACTTGCTTTTAGCTATTTCTTCAACCTGACAGTTGAAAGAAAATCAGGTTTCATTGATGACTGTCATTAGCCTAGGATGGCTAGATCGCAGTTTTGTGACAAGTTTCAGAGAAGTCCCCCAGAGAACTTCTATTTTCGCTAAGATGCAGAACCTGAAAAAATATCTTCTCACTCTTTTTATTTTCTATCCCTGCTCGGCAACTCTCCGAGTCCCATGAGAATTTCTCTGGTTTCTTCTGTCAAAATCTCTGGAATCTGCTCTTCTTTGCCTTTTTTGACTTCCTCACATGCAGGGTGCTATATAAGTGTAAAGTATGATTATTTCTTTAAGAGACATGAACAGAAGTTCCAGAAGACTGACTCTCTTAGAGCCTTTCACAAGGGTTTGGTGAGGATGAATTAAGTGGGTTTTTTTCATGTCTAAAACAAAACAACCACACAAATAAGGAAGGGACTCCCACATCACCCTGCCTCCACAAACACTCCTAATTGTGAAATAATTAAAAAATAATATTTCCTGTGATTTGACCAAATCCAGATCTAGTAAAAATAGGGAATTACCAGTAAACGTAAATTCTATAATTCTATTTTCATGCTAAGACTCAGGCAACAGGAGAAACAGCTTGCTGTTGGAAGTCTAGAAGTCAGGACTAGTACCTGGCTAGAGGCTGCACCGGTGCCCAGCATCACTTCAGTGCCACTTGGGACCTGGAATACTCCTGACATCCCTCATCTTGAAATCTCCTGGACCATGTCTGTAAACCACACTGAAATCGTTGGCTTTTGAACACACTTAAAACCACAGAGGTGCTAAGTAAGACCTGTCTGAAAAAGATTGTATTTAGGTGTAGGCTTAAATGTTTTTTTGAATTAGAGCATGATCATGGAACAGGATAACGAACTGATTTCATTGCTGAGAAGAGGCATAGGATTGCACCACCAAAGGGAAAGCTGTATTTCATCTGCACACACTGATGGTGATCAAATTAACACTACGTGGTGCAGGGCATTGAGTGGGCAGGCTGTATGTTATCTGAAAAAAAAAAAGACACTGAAGTCATCAGAAAAGTGTGCTGACCAACTGCCTCCTAAAACTTCATGTCTATTCTTCTTTCCCTTCTTCATCCATTCGCTTATATATTTTCTCTTTTTATTGGACCAAAAAAACAGCACAATGTGGTGACACACCACAAGACAATGTATTTTTTACTTTCAAAAATTCTTGTGCCAGACCCTGCTTCAGTTGACAGTGGCATCAGTCATGGCTAAGAATTAATTGCTTAGCATTTGCGCTGAGTAGGAACAGAGCGCTCAGGATCAAATTCATCAGCATTAAGACTTTTAGCAGCCACCTTTTTTTAATCATGTCTTTGACAGTTCAGTGGCAAAATCGTTAAGAGATGTGTGGAAGGACTGGGATTGATAAGGTACATCTAAAGCCAACCAGTTTATTTGCTTTAATTTAATTGTTATTGCCCTTGTCACAAGTTAGCTGTGAAATATTAAAATAGTATAAAAGTTTAAGTAAATGCCAGCATCAAAGGAATCCCAGCCCGTGACTGACACGAGATACTTTCCTTGCGTGACTTTCACTTCGCAAACAGCAGAAAGAAGAAAACCTCCTGAGAACGCTGGCAACTCCTATAACTCAGAGCAGCCGTCAGGATTCTCCAATTTAAACGGGAACAAGATCAGCCTGAAATTAAGAGAGGAGCAAAGGTGGTTTACAGCTATCTCGTTCCCATCCCTCAGCCTCGCTGAATTCCAGTCAGTTGCAGGCTGTCGCTGGTTTTGATCTTTTTCCTTGTGGCTCTGCTTTTCAAACTAATCAGCAGCCCCTTGGTAGGGAAAGCCAATGGATATAAAGCCCCATTCCTGACTTTTTTCCTCCTCAATGCTTAATCTTTCATGCAGTGTTACCAGGACAGGGAATATTCCCAAGCACTGGTGCTGCCAGGAGTGGGATGGCTTCTGCACCGCTAGCAAAAGATGCAAGGAGCAAAACAACCTGGGCTGAAACCAACGGCGTGCGGAATTTGTGATAGCGACCCGCCGGCATCATGCATCGCACCCTGAAAGCTCATTTTACCCGCTTATACAATGCTGCATTGTACAAGGCTGAGACCACGCGGCGGCTTCTATAACTAGAAACAGAGTTAAAGGCAGGATGGTGATAGCGGGTCTTGACTTCATTTATTTATTTGCCATTACTGTACAAGGCAACTGTACAATCAGCCTTGAAGTTCCTTTAATACAGGGCGGCTCAACAGCATTGCGTGCAGTGGCAGCAGGACAATAACCATCCCTTCTGTTGTCAGCTTTGTGGCCTGACTGTAGCAGAGCTGTAGGCTGGGTAAAACGACTGTTTACGCTTGAAGTGCAGATGAAGAATGACCTAGAGTGTGCACTTACCTTTTAAAGAGGTGATAACTTATTCTCCTGATGATAAAAGGTGATTTATTTGGATATTTTTCATCAGTTGAAAATAAAGTTACTTGTTTCCTTAATAGTCACCGGGCTGGGAGAGACCTGTGCATTAGCAAGCTACTAGTTGCCAAAAATATTTGCTACTGAATGCAAGGAAGAAACCAGATTAAATTGTACATGTCTGTTCAGAATGAATTGCACATCAACAGGGTGTTCTTAGGATGAATGAGCTTTAGCTTTAAGTTGGAAAAGGAAATCAGCTCCCTGTATGGAAAACTGCTCATCCTGTTCTCCATTTCTCTGTTTAATACCTTACCTGTCACAGTTTGCATCAGTCATTTTTGCCATTTAGCCCTATTTACAGGGGCCAGGACACTATTTGCATGGGGAACCCCTCGGACCCGTTACGGGGACATATGCTCGTGCAAATGGAGGCTCTTTGTCTCATCATGATGGCAGGAGAGAAGATCTGTGAACAAGCCCACGGCAAAGCTGGTATAAAGTTTGAGATAAACAATGAGATTTAACCACCCCCTGTTTACTCCTCAAGCAAAAAAAAAAAAAAAAAACTGCCATTTTCTAGATTCTGTGGGGTTTTTTTCCTCCCCGTAATCTTTACAAGTGATCTTTCTGTTCTCACTAAGTGAAAAGATTAAAAAAATACAAGGTTATGTGGGGAGGTGAGGTGAATCATATAGAGCCTTTCATGTATGTTATGCCCCAGGTGTGTAATACTAAATGCTCTGCGGAGCAAGCAGTTCAGATTTGGATTTCAGTGTGAAGGCTGCGTGTGCATACCTTACTGAGGGTTTTAAACTCCCCGTTTCAAAGGAAAATTATTTAAAGCTTGGGAATACAGCAACATGTTAGCCTAAGGTTTAAAGAACTGCCACTCCACATCAGTAGATGGAGATTTGGCCTTTGGTCGAAGACTGACTTGTAAATAACCTATTCTTCTATTATTATTTTTTAAACTGTTTCTGTGACTTTTATGTACATTTCCAGAGGGGATGATCAGTTAGGGTTCCCGTTTTTTAAGAAGCCTCCATCAGGACATTTACTGACAGTGAACACCAGGGTATTTCAGATTTGAGAAGCTGTCTCGAGGCACTGGGTGACCTGATCCCTTAATCCATTTTGGAGGACTGTACTCAGCTAACACGCCATTTATTTTATGTATTCTCTCTGCTAGATTTACTTTTATGTGGGTTTCTTTTGTTCAGATCCCCTGCCTTACTCTGACAGAAGCCGGCGAAGTTTTGATCAGTACAAAATCAGGACATACTGAATCCTTTCACGTTTTGAAAAATAACGTCTCTGCTTAAATCGAGTGTATGATTCATTCACAGCTGATGTAGAGTTTTATGGGACCTTGGGCGAGCATCGCCTCTATCCCGTGCAGTTGGAGGAACACGCATCTGCTGGTCCCACTAAAACACCAGCCTTTTTTAGCCTTCCCTGCTACTGACCTGCTTAAATCTTTAGGACCGCACAACCGGAATACTTCTTGCTTGTATTTAATACGAGAATAAATAAATGAATATTAAATCTCAGGAAAAAAAATTTTAATAATTATTATGCAGTAATTTCATATAATAGCTTTGCCTGGTGACAGACTTAATTTCAGAGAGCTGAAGCTATAGCATGCAAGATCTGCTTTATTGAATGTCAATTAAAAGCAGCTATAGGAACCTTTCTGTTACTTACGACTGGTGCTATAGAGGGCAACAGAAACACAGATATCTACAGAAAGCAAGTTTATTTTTAAATATGGTGTTAAAGTAGCTAACTCAGTTTATTGCAGCCTTGCCACTCTGCTTTTCCCCTGCAAATCCTGTGCCATATTTGCCAACATAAGTGGTATTATTTGGGATTTATACTGGCATTACCGAGGTGGTATTTGGCCAGAAGTGTGTATAAATCAGGCAATTTACTATAATCTAGTCTAAGGGAAAGTCTGCAGGTTTGTTCAGCAGCTGAGTTCCAGAGGTTGCACCGAAAACGGTCTTATCAGCATTCAGCATCAGTAGGAAGAAAAAACACCAACCTGTGAGAAAGCAGTGGGTACTCTGAAAGGGAGAAAAGGGATTTCTTAAGTGAGCGGAGGATTTTCTGGTTTTTCTGTCACTCTTCCTTTTCCACTTGTAAACTAGATCCCCCTCCCAATACATCAGCAGATTGCCTAGCACTACATGCTCCTGTTAATTTTGGCGGAGGCTGTACGCATGGAGGAAGCGAAGGTTAGACCTCCACAAGAGGTAATTGGCATGAAGGGCTCATTACCTGGATCAGGGACTGTTGTCAGCTGAGCCTCCCTTGGCCGCGGCTGTTTCAGATGGTATTTACTGCTCTGTAAGCAGCTAACCTGCACGGGCGTGCGGTTCGCCCGCGTGTCATCCAGCAAAAATACAGACAGGCAAAAAGAGCGCGCTGCTGACAATGAACAAAATTTGCCCAGCTGCTCTGGGAGGTCCCCAGCGCAACCACGGTAGTTATATACTCATATGAAAGAAATAGATGGATGGGAATTACGGCCTTCGTCAAAAAGCTTTGTTCTGTGGTAGATGCACGGCGAAGGCTGTTAAAGTTGAGTATTTCCAGGTGGGATATTTATGTATGTGGTATAAATCTCTCCCATTGTCTTCTAGACTCCTCTTGGTCTTTACCAAGCTGCAGAGGCCCATACAAAATTTGAAATTAGACCGCCATTTCCTATGGCTGTGCTACATTCAACAAAGGCTGATGGATTAAAGTTTCAGGTGGTTCTAATCTGTCCTAATTAGTTCCGCTGTGTATGGATATGTCTGGTCTGGCACCTGGGAGAGCATGGAGGACCTTCATTACGAACATGCTCCTGCAGTAATACTTGCCTACAAGCAACCTGATAAATCACATCCACACCTGAGGTACGACCTGAACAATTGTGCTAAATCTGCCCATGCTTTAGAAAAAAACAGAACATGTTCATGGAAGCTCTCATCTTCAGTAGCTCTGGTGGCTGAGGTCATCCAGGTAGGCATGGAAGACCCATCAGCAGTTCAACATTCCCCAACTTTGTACTAATGCAGTCCTGGGCTTCTCTTGAATTGCGTTTAAATATTGGCTTGGTTGCAGAGAGAAAGTCCCTTATCTTCTGCTGCCACCATTCTCTGTGAAAACAATGCTAAAAAAGGCCTTTTCTTCTGGGATGTTTCTGTATTGAGTTATTCAGACCTTGCTAGCTGATTTCCCATTGTGGCCAAACAGACACCACAGATTTGAGTGAATATGTCTCCAGCAGTTGGTTTGCACCCAGATACTGTGGTATTCAAATGATACATGGTCCTTTATGTATGTATGCTCATACAGTCATTTATATTTGTTGTGAGGTAAGAAGGTATTACTACTCCTACCTTCTAGATGGAGAAATGAAACACAGAAGAGCTAAGACATTTGCCCCAAGTTAATCACAGAATCATAGAATCTTCATGGTTGGAAAGGACCTTTGAGATCATCGAGTCCAACCATACACACACGAAAAAAACCCTACAATCTCTGCCACTAGAGCATGCCCTGAAGTGCCAAATCTACACATTTCTTAAATCTCTCTAGGGATGGTGACTCAACCCCCTCCCTGTGCAGGCTGTTCCAGTGCCTGACCACGCTTTCAGCAAAGTAATTCTTCCTAATATCTAACCTAAACCTCCCCTGCCACAGCTTCAGACCATTTCCTCTGGTCCTGTCATTATTCCCCTGGGAGAAGAGGCCAACACCCACCTCTCTGCACCCTCCTTTCAGGGAGTTGTAGAGGGCAATGAGGTCTCCCCTCAGCCTCCTCTTCTCCAAGCTAAACATGCCCAGCTCCCTCAGCCTCTCCTCATATGCCCTGGTCTCCAGACCCCTCACCAGCCTGGTCGCTCTCCTCTGGACACGCTCCAGCACCTCAATGTCCCTCTTGTACAGAGGGGCCCAGAACTGAACACAGCACTCGAGGTGAGGCCTCACCAGTGCCCAGTACAGAGGCACCATCACTTCCCTGCTCCTGCTGGCCACGCTATTCCTGATACAAGCCAGAATGCTGTTGGCCTTCTTGGCCCCCTGGGCACACTGCTGGCTCATGTTAAGCTGGCCGTCCACCAGCACCCCCAGGTCCTTTTCTGCTGGGCAGCTTTCTAGCCACTCTTCCCCAAGCCTGTAGCATTGCTTGGGGGGTTTGTGACCGAAATGCAGGACCCGGCACTTGGCCTTATTAAAGCTTATACAGTTGGCCTTGGCCCATCAACCCAGATCACAGAGGTTGTAGCAGTTCCAGGAACTCAATCCAAGGAATACTTGAATATCATAACCACTGGGCTACCCTAGCCTAGCCAGGTTAAAGCTGGAACCTTGATCTGGATGCAGCATAAACTGGCAAAAATTCAATATATCACATTAATTCACTAGTGCAGCTTCTGGTTTATTATCTCCAAAGATAGTTCTCTACTGAAGAAGCCCTTGTGTTTTACGATATCCTTTGTATATTAATACATCTGCATTAAAACCCTCATCTGTCTCAATGTATAGTTATTGTGTAATTCTTAAATAGCACTTTCTTCATCAAGTATGCATTATGTCCTCAATGATGGAATGAAATTACATAATTCTGCGATACAGAATGATTATGAAAGTGACAATGTGATCAAGTAACAGCACAATGCCATGTGCTTTTAGCGTAATGCAGTAGACCTGCAATCAGGCTAATATCCATTTGCTTGAGTAAGTCACCGTTAACTCGAATGGGAAGTTGGTCACATTTTAGTGACACTGTGCAGCACACAGTTGTTTGGCGCATCTTGCAAAGGGACCAAGACAATGCAGGACACTAAAGCATATCCACAAGAATGACCAGGGAAGAAAAGATCCTAAGTTTTGCAATTGAAAATAAGATCAAGAACTACATTCTAGGTGCCACAGAGAACTGGGCTTGGCGAAGAGCATGGTGGAACATTCCTTCTAGCTTCTGAAAGTCTTAGACTTGCTTAGACTCCAGGGCCTACCAGTTCTGTAGGTCTCATTCAATGCCTTCACCCAACAAGTACAGCAGAGATATTAGAGTAAGTTCCTTCCTTCTACCATGAGTCATCACACACATAACAGCATTGCAGGAGAAAGCATGGTTCCTCCTTGTCCCACTCAGCCATTGCCTGTGTTGGGTCCCAGTGACGGACACAGATGGTGCAAGGAAAGAGTCACTCCCCGCCACCTACAAAGAAACTAAACTGTGTCCATCCTTTCTGTGCTGTTACAATAGTCAGCCGGAAAGGGTATCAAAAGTCATATTATTGAACCTAGAAAAGAAGCTATAGATTACTTATTTTCATGTCTGCGTGAATATATTTCCTCTTTCCTGTCAAGCAAGTCACTGTAGCATTTTGGAGAGAGAGAAAGCTCTTCTTGAATATACAACAGCCCTGTAAAAGCCCTCTGAGACTAAATTATAGAAGCAACTAAATAGTAATTTGATATTGAGAAATTTAAGCCAACTTTTGAAGATGTGGTGTTTACTGTGGCAGCTGTTTCACTATTGCAGCAACATATAAAAGGGGCATTAATAAACTTGCTAAAGCCCAGAGAGAAAAATAAATATAACATGGCAGGAGTTCCAGGCCTTGCGTTCTGCATGTTTTCTTAAAGTGTGGGGTAGCTCTGCTTTTACACTCACCTTGCACAGGTGCCAAAACCACCTGTCAGGGGAATGATGTCTTGTGACAAGATGCAGGTGGGAAGGGGAACGGTAGCACCCAGGAACATCGCTCTTACTACAACGGTTCAGACCCAGGGTCTTGGTACCGCTCTCAGGTGGTCAGAGCTGCCAGATCTCTAGGTTTTACCATTTTTTGCCAGCTGACAGCTCTGCTCGATCTGCCTCGCTTGGCTTCATGCTGCTCTAACTGGGCCGCAGCAGGTGAAGTTCTTTCATGGCCAGTGGCACCAGAGGACCAGCAGAGCCAGCCCATGTTTGCCGGCAAGAGTCCATGTAGAAATACTTTCATTAATAGAGGCTGGTGTAAGGCCTGAATGCAAGGCTTAACAGCCTTTCTGAAATGTTTGGTATCTTTAATTATACCTCTGACTCTTCCAGATATGCATATAAATGTCTAATCCCTTTTAAATCCTATTACTTTCTTGTCCTCCAAGAGCCTCTGTGATAAGGACTTTCACAGTTTTTATGTATGTCTTGTGTGAAAGACTTTTTTTTAATTTACCATTCTTGAAGTTTCCACCTTTTGGGTTTACTAAATGCCCCCTCACACTTTCCTGATGATCCTTCTAAAGTGCATGGATCTGCATGCTCCAGAGCATTTATTGTTAGATGTTTGCAGTCCCAACTGCAAACGCAAACAGTCCCAAACATTTTCATACTTCAAAACAAGATTTTTTTCCATGTTGTCATGTAATTCTGAATATTCTTTTTAGGATCAGCTGAACGTGGCCATACCTACTTCCCCTATCAGAAAGGTGAAGGAGTTTAATAACAAATGAACTCCCACAGGGCAGCAGACAGAGTAGGTGTACCCAGTGGATATAACCAATTCACCTTTGAAAAATTCATTTATTATCTGCCATAGCTCAAGCACCTGCATTGTCCAGATACTCTGTTACTTAGGGACTGCAGAGTTGGACAGCCAGGACACCCCACCAGTAGTGAAATTGATGCTTCTGGTAGGTCAGTTGGATCTTCCCTAAATAGCCCCTATGCGATCTGAATCTTACTTTTCTCCTCTACCAGCCTCCACTGGGAGTAAACCCAAATATTCTGATTTTTAAAATGATATTACAACAGACCTGGTAAAACAGGGCAATTAGATCTGACCAGAGACACCACAGGGCGGAACAGGCTAGAAATATCGCCCCGCTCTCTTCCTTCATGATTGCCATTGATATTACTGTGGAGTTAAGTTGTTGCCTTGTTATTTCCAGTCAATCGTCTCTGTCTTTTTATTCATAATATGCTGCAGGCAAACCTTTCAAGACTGTCCAGGCATTCTGTTTTTATAGCATCAGGTTCTACATTATCAGAGTCGGTAAGTGAAACCACATGTAATAATAATAATATTGTCTTCTCCAAGGAGGTGGGGACTATGATGTTGTTTGAGAATAATAATTTTTCACCATATGTGTAACTAATCAGAAGCTAATGTGACAAAACGTTGTATCCCTGAAGAGAAACACAGATAACAATGAGAAGGTCATAGTTCCCTCTTTATTCAAAGAGTCACTCAGAAATTTTGACCTCTTACATTCATACTCGTCTGTTTTATCTAATTCAATATTTCCTTCTATGAGGTTATAATCTCATGTATGAAACTGAATATCACAATACACTGGACAAAGACTCCTCAACCAGATAGATTTTCCTATTATTCCTGAATTACTTTGGAATTTTGCCCTTATGCTTTGATCTGTTTCTGAAATTCGGCGTAATTTACGAAGTTGCCATGAATTCAAAATTCTAGTTACCATGTTCTGTCAATAAACAATTGTATTATGAAATGTTAGTTAAGTTTCAGGCATCTGCAAAATATATTAGCGCCTGACTACCACTATTTTTTACATAGAGGGAGTAGGTTTGCATATAAAATACTAAAATTAAAAATACGATCAAGTACACCGGTGTTTATATCACTTTAAACTTTTGGATTCATGTGTGTGACTGAATTGGACATTCCTCCTTTTTATGTTGTATTGAATTGTACTTTAAATTACAGAATTAAATGCTCAAAGCAGAAACCTTGTCAGTTGCAATGTCACTGAATCAAATGCTGTAAAGATGAAGTAGCCCTGCTGTTATTTCTGTCAAAGCCTTCTGGCTATACTTCACATTTGGTGCCTTTATTTGTTCCTCTATTTCTATTTTGCTAAATAAAATGTTGAAGCAACAGCATACACTGTGAAACACAGACTGTAAATATAAGCAGTGAACTCAGGCAGAGGTTGAACGTATGAAACAAATGCCGCATGATTTGGAATTCTCCCCAATTTAGCAAATAAAAGTAGTAATAATTTCCAAAGAAATACAAGAACATGTATATCAAAACTGAACTAGTGGTGTTTTGGCATGTGGGCCATAAAACTGTTATAAAGCAAGGTAATGGAGTCTCAAACTAACATCCCATACCTAAAAGCCTCGCAGGACCTACAGGATGATTTTTGGAGTACTTTCTGGTCTTTCATAGGTCCCTGAGTCTTTTTACCTCCCAGAAACACAATTGTGAGTCGTTTATATTTCTGCTTAATGTTATTCTGAATATACACAGAGGCAGTACTACTCAGAATGAGAGAATATCTTAAGATATTATGTTGTTACTGCATTATATTTTTCTTAGGTTACGAAGTGCTCTTTTAGAAAATGTTCTAAATAATTATGCTTCATTTTGCAAAATAAAAATAGCATCTTGCTTTCAGTTGCTATGATTTCTTTCAAGAGAAGAAGCTGTTTTGTAGTAGTCGGTGAACAAAGAGCTTTGCAGGTGAGCTGATTACTCTCTTACTTAATTTTTAAGATGTGCTTCTACCAGTCCTGGACTGACGTGCTAAAAACCACTGGCCTGGTTATGCCCAAATCTCACTGACAAATGACCTGAAATTGTATACCAAAATAATGCCGCACACCGTAGGATGCCTCTTCTTGGAGGTTCTTGCATTTTGTAGGGTTTGGCACTGAAACTCTCTTTTCCTGGCAAATTTGCCATGGTCTCATAGGGTAGATTTGGGGGGTCTGGCTGCCACTAAGCTGCAGATTCTGCAAACAACTGTGTTGGAAGAGTTTCCCATAGCACAGTGCAATGTGTAGTACGTGCCCTGTAGATTTGCCTAATTGTGTGTCTTACCTGTATGTCCCACACCTCTCTGGTGCCCGGTCCTTTATACTATCCTCCTGTGAAGTCCAAAAAGACTTCCCTGATTCTCAGTGGTCTGCCTGGGACTGTCGAGGAAGAATGCCTTACAAATTAAGCTGTCCCTTGTGCAATTTCTCCTTTGCTAACAACTCCAGACTCTATGTCAGATACGGTTCCTGCTTGCTAGTGCTAGTATTTTCTCTAAGGAAAGCAGGTTTGGATACCTAAGCCAGGTACCTCACTTGGCTTCCAACAGGCAGGCTTCAAAAAAGGTGAAATTTTAATCTCTATTGATTTAATTTAAGGTGATGCATTTGACTAAATTACAGACGAAGCTTGCAGCAGGATAACTTCGGTACTTCATCTTTGGTGATGGAAGCCTTTAACATTAAATGACATGGTTTGTAAACTGAAAATTGATCCTTATTTATACCATGCAGTGTGCAAAGAGAACCATTTGGCTACCAGGTAAAATTTACCTCTGTAAGCTAGGTGGAACTTGTTTTTTCCCTAATCCTTGTTTATGCTAGACTTTTGAGGATTACTCTTTAAAACACATGCTTCCTTTGGAAACACGAGAGTTTTATTTGTCATTGAGCATCACTTCTCCAAGAATCTGTTGAGGGAATTTTTCCCTGGACCACCTGAAATACAGAACAAGGCACTCAAAAACCTGCAGCAGCACTTTTAAACCCGAGCTATTCTTGTTTTCTCGGCGCTAACACAAAGTTGTGCTCAGGAAGATCTAAAACAAAGGGATAGCTTAAAAATATTCTCAAGCATGAGACATGGAACTGAATGCACTTAAAAAGAAATGAATCACAGAGCAAAACTCCTGCCTACATTTCTCAGCCTAGGAAAGTTACTGTGATTCAATTCCTATTCTACAAGCTGGCTCAGCTCTGACCTTGACCTCTTTATCTGAAGCTTTAAGAAGTGAATGCATCTAGAGTGGATGTGGCTTTCTGCTGGCCTGGTAAATTAGACATAACCCCCCAAAATATATTCAGGCACATATTTAGATAGATGCAGAAACAGACAGATGGCTGTAACTTAGCCTATGATCAAAAAGAAAAAAAGAAACACTCTCAAAAAAAAAAAAAAAATTTGTTAACAATTTCTTCCCCACTATTATTTCTAGCAAATTCTTATTCTATACATTCAGTATTCCACAATCTTCAAATATGATTACAATTTATTAATAATTAATTGATTCTTAATTCTTTTGCGTCTTCTGGCATTCATAATATCCTGAACAATAATGATATAATCGTGGCCTGGAAGCAAAGAAGACAATCTCTAATTAAAAAATGTTTTATTTTAAATTTTAAAACTATCATTTCTTCAAATGAGAGATCTTTGCTCACTGCTGAAGAGACTCCGTGGTAGCACGCGTTATTTTTAATCAAGCTACCCCTTTATAGTTGCATGATAATCTTCCGGCTCTTACACCGTGAAAAAGGACCATAACATCAGCATTTAGAGGCTGCGCTTTGTCTTCATTTATACGTTTCACCTTTGAATATTTACTTGACAGCCTACTTGAATTCAAATATACCTGCAGTTGGGGAAAATAAAGTGTGCCATATAACTCAAGCCAGCCATGATTTGTGGAAAATTTACATGAGCAGATTGACATAATTTATGTTCCAAGTTTAACCCGGAGTCAAGAAACAGCAGGTATGAGTCACCCACTATTTGCCTGCGTGTGGTAATGCTCAGTGCAGAAGACATGATCCCAGAAGGAGTTTTCTCTTTTGATGTTGCTTTTTGACCTCGCGGAGTGTGTGAAACTAAATCCTTTATAAAATACGGCGAATCTATAAAGACTTCTGAGTGTATTTTATATGTGTCCAGTTGGTGTTTGACAAGCAGACTATATTTCCCTCCCTGTTTAAAAACTGCTGAAAGAGCTTACACAACGGAAACTCCGTTGGAGGGGAGCACATCACCCTGTCAAGGTCTGTGTGTATATATTAAGAAAGAAGGCAGCTTTCTGGCAAAAAGTCCCTATTCTCCGCCAGTCCTTCTGTTAACTTTTAAGGGGACACCCCTGGTAGAGCAGAGCAAACCCCACGCGCAGCAGGGGATGGATGACCATAGGCACTGCCTTCTGAGTTGACCGTTCTCCAAGTGATACAAGTATCACTTAGGACATGAGGGTTTCCAAAACCATCTCCTTGTGCCCTGTTATCGTACGTGTTCCTGTCAATGACCATGGCAGCAAGCATTTAAAAGGAAACAGGCAACTTTCAAGATTAATTGTTAATTAATACCCACATCCTAGATACTTTTAGCAATTTTTTGTTGTCTTTCTTTCGCTTTTCCTCCCCATGAAACCATTGATAGCATGATGTCAGTGATGACAACCAATGCCAGGCGAGTTTGTATTTTTACCTCAATTATGGTGCATTTTTAATTATTATTTCTACGTTGAGGAGTGTCAAACACACAATCTGGCGTCATACTTGCAGAAGTGTTTTTGAAAGGCGGTAAGGCTTTTGAAACGGGATGCCTAAATATGAATTTAGATGGCTATTTTCGACATGCAAATTTGGGAAGCAGTGGCGGGAGGCGGGGTATGTATTCTCCTCACAGTGCACAAGCTCAGCCAGCTCAAGGAGCAGAGGAGATGGGGATTACCAAAGTGCATAAGGAATCAGAGGAGGAAGATTATTCATATGCCTATAGACTTGTAATAAGTAAGTACAGCCTGTTCCTGTTTAAAAAGAAGAATCAGTTCATCTTTCCTTTTTTTTTTTCTTTTTTTTTTTTTCCCCTGGATGTGTTTGTGAAAATCATAATGTGGGTAATGTCACTGCCGACACAATGCCGGCATCACTCTTTTGTGAGTTCTTCAGACCCAAAGGCACATTAGCATTTCAGTATGTTGCATTCAGATTAGATCTGCAGAATTATTTCTTATTACAGTGCACTAACTAAAGTATCGCCTTGGAGTTTTGAATCCTCCGAACTCGCGGGCTGTTGGCACACCCTGACCATTTGCTGCTCTGACTTTCATTTTCCACCGCGAGCTGCGCTCACTTAAGTGCTGCCAAGGTTCTTCAAAGCGTCTGAATGAAACTCTTCATAAAACAAACAAAAAATCCATTACCAGCCGCCACCAAATGCTGCGGGCTTGACAAACAGCCAACCTGGAAACCTGGAGGAGGTTCGCCGGGCCGAAAAGCGGCTCTTGCGAAGGTCCTTGCTTACTTTAGTGACGTCCCTGCGCGCTGCGGCATCACCCGTTTGGAAGCCCGGGATCAACCTGGCTGCTAATTAAAGTAGAGCATCAATCCTGTGTGTTTTAGGAGGGATTTGTAAATCCTCGAGCTGTCAGCCCGCTCAAGATCTGAATGCATTATTATAATGATGTTTCAAGTTGTGTTGCCTGAGTCAGCCGCCTTGGCCCATCCGAGCTGCTGCTCCGCGCGGCTCCGGCTTAGAGGCACTTGCCACGGAAAGGCTCAGCAGCAGTTGCTCTTATCGCAGCATGCCCCAGCAGTAGTCACCCACCGCAGCTGCTCTGCTGAAAATTGAAGAGAGGAGCCCTGCGATAGGCAAGTCAGAATAAATTTTATATGTATTTAAAGCTGAAATTACAAACCCTCACATACATATGCAGAACCGTAAGATATTGACTAAGTAGATTAGTATTGGAAAGCGCCTTAATAAAAGAAATCTTTGGCAACTTATGTCGAGATGCTGCAGAAACCCACAGGGGTTAAAAACTTTTTAAAATTATTATTTAATAAGAAGACTGTAGCCTTTCCGAAGCAAGTACTCCCTCCTCACAAGACACACGGCTTCATGCATTTGGTTTTCACAATAACACGGGCCTTCCCCTACACAAGGCTGTGTTAGTAACGGCTGGAATTGGGCAGTTTTTAGCAGCAGGACTAACTGGATGGCCACTGGTCTCCATCACTGTTAATGTTAAGGTTTCTTAATGTTAACTGATGCTGATGTTCAGTTTTGGGCTTCATGGCACTGCAGTCTTGGCTCTGAAGCTGCAGCTGGTTTTCTCTTCCTGAAACGGAGAGGTGTTGGAGGCATCCCACCTTTCAAGCACGTTCAAGTTTACATCATTACCTGGCTGGAACTGGGCAGTTCTTAGCAGCAGGACTAACTGGGTGGCCACTGGTCTCCACTGTGTTTGCAAACACGCATTTCTTGGTCAGTACCAGGCTGTGCATGGGGTTGCCATCTTCCCCCTTGCTCGTTTAAGTCCAGGTGCCTCTCTGATTCCTCTTGTAGCACCACTACCTCACTCAGCTTGCAGACCCTGAAATATTGCCATAACACCATCTTTACCACGGGCCCTGCAGAAATGAGGTGGCCAAGTTTGGTCTTTGGGTAGGTAACGATGTAAACCTGAAGGTGGTTGAAAGATGGGACGCCTCCGATGCCTCTGGTTTTCAGGAAGAATAAAACAGCCGCAGCTCCAGCCCCAAGACTGCAGCCCCATGAAACCCAAACCTGAACATTAGCAGCAGTTAGGGCTAGGGCAAGTCAACGCAATTTAAGTTTAATGGATGCTTCTATCTATCTCCCTGGTCTGCCATTGTGCAAAACCAAACTGCAGCAGGCTGAAGCAGAATAAAAAGCCAAGTCCCCCTTGCTGTATGCACAGCGCGAGCCTCCTTGAAGGTGGTAGGACTAATGGAGTGCGTAAGGTGAACAGAATGTAGCGCAAATATTTTGCTTTGCATTACTTGCAAATACCATGTCATGAAAGGGGAATTTCACACCTCACATATTAATATCGTAGCCAAGAAATAAGAAATACATTTGCCTTCAGCAGACTCAGTTTTCCCAGTTGCTGGTTCAGCTGAATCTCCCCTAGAACAATATTTATATAGGCCCTACAGATGAAGAAATGTCTTATCCAGTCCGGATGTATGAATTTCAAGATGCCTTCAATACCCAAATCAAGCTGTGTGTCTTCACAAAGAAAACTATACTATTTATGATGGCATATATGTGGAATTTAAGGAACCTAGAGATTTGTATGAGGAAGTGAAATGTTGGTAACACCTCTTTTGGTCCTAGAAAGACGGATTGTATGCACAACAGATGTCTTTTCTGTGAAACATTGTTCAAAGGGGTATTGTACTACCGGTCCCTGTTCGGTTGCCTCCAGCTATCATCCTGGTGAACAGGAGAGAGGGCTGAGACGCAACTCAAGCATGTACACACCAGTACCAGATAAGTATTAATGGCACTAAACCTTCCTTCCGCGCCATGCAAAAAATAAGTGGTTTTATCACGTTATTTTAATAGGAAATTATCAATGACATTTGGGTTTGGGCTGTGCTAGGTAAGACACTGACATGCCCACACTCTCACATTTTCTTCCATACATTTTTCTTTTTTTTTTAAGATGTCACAAAAAATGATGTGTGTGTCAGAAAGTGGTTTTATCCTCATCCCCCAGAGATAAAAGAATTAAACCTTCCTTTAAGCACCAATGAAATCTGAAAGTGTAGGAAGAGAGATCCATTTGCTAAGAGTATATTTTCCATGTCAAAAGTTGTGTTAAAAAAATGTATGTATGTATATATTCAGCCCCACAAACCTTTGCAGATTTTTGTTACCCTGCAGTACATTGAAATATTAACAGAAATTGCTGCTGTCATTATTTCCTGTTAAAATGCTGTAAGGATGCTCATTCTCCTGGTGTTTTAGTGAACAGCAGAAGATTCTCCTCCTGGAAAGGAAAACGATTCTGTTTAGTTCTGTTAGCGTCCTAAGGGAATCATGCATAATATTCATTTCTTCTGGGAGACTTTTTAGATGCAAAAGGCCAGGCCTTGGCCACTGGGCAGTGATAGAGGGGCAGCACCGAGTCCAAGTGCCGTGTTTTATGCCACTTGCTACAGTAAAAGCATTTTTTTTTTTGCCTGTAGAGCAGCTATTACACGCTGTAGAGAGTATAGAGACATACAAAGCTCTCTAGCTTACTTCCTGACACTCCTCCCTTCCATTTCAGCCTTTTTCAAATTGTTTTGATGAAAACCTATTTTATCCTGCTTGCAATTTTTGCAATTTTCCATACTTGAGAAGGGGCACTAGAGAATGAAATCCTACCAGGTTCATCTACAGATCAGGTACAATATTATGAGCTTCCTCATAATATTTTAATATTGACCTGGAACACACATTTCTGGGCAAGATTTTTCTCCTCTTAATACCTAAATTATTTCATCTCTTTTTGAACCTTTATGTAAAAATGTGAGGGTTTTAAAGTACTTTGCTGATTCCCTGAATGCAGGTCCCTGGAACTAGTAGTATTCGGCAGCCTTTCCTGGTAAGTGGCAATTTCCAGCACTGAACAATTTGTGATATAATTCCGGGCTGAAAGCAACCTCTACTGCCTGAGTCAACATAAAAATTTGACTGATAACACTTATTAAAAGGTAAATTGTCTGGGACTTAATTATATAATGTCTGTCTTTCCTCTTCCTGTTTGCTGTCAATTGTAATATGCTGAATTGTAAGGTTAGTGGGGTTTTTTTAAGTCCACTTTGAGGCTTTTGTAGTTTTTCTCATATTTATGCTAGCCTTTTCCCTTAATTATCTGTAAATTATTATTCTTGGCGAGGCTGCACTTTTCCATCATGAACTGTTTACCTTCCAAACAGGCTTTGCTTCCTCCTTATCTGTGCTGGCTCGTTGATACTTCCTACTCCAGCAGCTCTTTTCCTCCCCGCATATTGTGCACGGACCTTCTCCTCCTCGCCAGCCATATCCTCACCTTCACAGCTCACTTCTCTCTCTCTTTCTCTCTCTTTTTCTGAATAACAGGCCATTTCCTCTCTCATTTCCTCCCACAGAAGATGTTTTTGGTCCCGTTCCCAAAAAAATCTCTGGCATTAAATAATGCCCATTCCTGTCTTTCCAGTGGGCAGGCTTCCAGATGTGCCTCATCTGGCCAGCAATCTGGGGGCAGGTCCGGCTCAGTACATCACGTTCACCGCTCGGTTGGCATTCCTGGCATCCCTGGGCAGTGGGGACAGGGCTGGTGGTGCTCGTCCCCTCCCAGTGACGGGCTCTCTGGTTCGTGTTTTCAAATCAATCGCAAGAAGTCTGTTGTGCTACAATATGAAACCAGGGCTTCCTCTTTTTTTTTTTTTTTATTGCAAGTGAAAAGGCTATTAAACTGGGAAGGAAAGTGCTGACTCAGCTATATTTGCCCAGCTAAAATACATTTCTCAATTTATTGAATGGTAAATGTATTATCCAATTACCTTCATATCCTTAACAAAGTTACAGGTCACTTGGAAATAAGTTCAATGATTCTGGACAAAACCAAAAAAGATCTCTGAAGTGGAGCATTCCTCATAGATAGAGCTAAAGGAGATTGTCTTTGAAAGCATATAACTTTGAAAGAAATTGTGTTTGCTCTGCTTCCTATTGTTTTAAGAAGCTCTGTTTTGGCTTTCATTTAAATGGCCGAAAGGAATAAATATTTCCTAAAAAGGAATTAGATAAAGTATTGTTTTTCTGAATTCTGATTTTGAATTTTTGTTTAAATGGCCATCTCACAGAAAGCATTTATGTTTTTTCTCTATTGATTTAAATTTGCTAATATATTTAATAATACTAATAGACAGTGACTAGGTAAATTAGCAAATAAAGAAAGCAAGGATCTCACACAGCGTAAAATGCACCTTTAACTTGACTGAAATGTTACTTACAGCGTTAAGCTGTTTTGATCTTCACCTTCAGGATGCCGACAACTGGAAGACTTGAGTGTATGAATAAATTATCACCAGGTAGACTTTTCTGTGAACTTCCAGTGCAGCAACAACTCCATCACAACTATGTCTGTACATGCTCGGAATAAAACACAGGGTGATTTGAGTTGGTTCTTCCCCAGAAAAAAAAAAAAAAAAGGAACCCTTGACCTTCCCATTTACTGTTGGGTAAAGTTGGAGATCCAGTGGGAAAGTTTAGCACCAAGGGCAAGAGGTCCCATTGTGGAACACCATGCCCCTAAACTAAAGCCTTTCTGAGGAATAATGCAGTTTTAATGGTACCAAGAATTTGTAAAGAAATGTGCTGATAAAAGAGTAAGTTCATTAGGAGTTTGAGTCAGCTTCTACTATGCTAAAGGACAGGGGCGTTTTTTTGAGAAATATTGTACTTCCGTCATATGGCCAGTGGGCTCTGCCCTCCAAGTCGTTAGGCACTGAATTAATTAATATTTCCTGGAATGAGACTTGGTCCTCAAATACCTTCAGAACATGGCTGCTTTAACTGAAAAAACAATTTTCAGATATCCCAATTAACGAGAGACCTGAGGTTAAAGCTCATTTACCAAATCTTACAATGTTTAAGTCTGAGTTGCAAGCAGCTCATTTTAATAGATAATGGAGAAACAAAGTCTGGTCAGGAGGCCAGCTTTGATCCTAGGCTAACTCAGACGAGTTGCACCCTCGTAAAACCAGGACAGCAGCAAGGTGCATCAGAGTCAGAGCCCGCGTTTCCATCAAACATCTTTTTAATTGAAAGAAGGGTTATTAAGCATTGGAACAGGCTGCTCAGGGAAGAGGTTGAGGCACCATCCCTGGAAGTATTTAAAAGACAGGTAGACATAGTGCTTAGAGATATGGTTTAGTGATGGTTTTCGTCAGAGTTAGGTTGATGGTTGGATGAGATGATCTGAAAGGTCCCTTCCAACCCTTCCAACCAAGCAATTCTATGATTCTACGATTCTAAGAGAAATGGCATATCAAAACAACATGAGTTCTGATGAGTGCTGGGTTCATGTTTCACCACCTGTTTTCTCACAGACAACACAGATTACCTTGTGTAGGTTTTTTTTTCTCCCCACAGTTTTGACAGTATCCTTCCCATGCATAAACCTTAGAACCAGCCTGAGAGCACTGAAACTCTATAGACAAACTCGCTCTAGAAGTGGGTCAGATTTGGGCCCATATTTTTTCCCCAACAGGGCATCCTACACTTTGCCAGGTGTAACGGCTAACAAATAAACTAAGCAGAATCTCAGCAGGTTTGTACAGGCCAGCTGGTATATTCATGCTGGCTCTGTGTTTAAATCTTGAACGAGGAAATATCTCTGGTGACATTTTTAAAAAATTATGAATATTTTTCCATCATTTTTCTGGCTTGCAAATTGCACTGAGGACCTTTACATCTGGATCTCCCATTACTTTTCTAATTCTTCCTGAAGACCTGGTTTTGAGGTCTTCGAGATATTCATGTGGCTTTAGCAAAGAAGTTGGTTTCACAAAGACTGCATAAAGTCCACCAGTGCCTACTGTGTCCCATTATTTCTAGGTGGATTTTGACCTCTTTTCTTTTTGTTCATAAGCAGCATTATGTAAAACAAATTATTTAGCATTGCAGATACTAGAATCACTTTTAAGCAGTGCCTTCACTTTCAAAACATGTTTTTTTTGGATGCTCAGTTAGTTACCTCAGCATATTTAGAAGGGTCTAAGCTAACTACCTAACTTACAAATTGAGAGGCAGTGATTTGCTTATACTTGTAAAAAACTTCTATCAGCATCATTTCCCATAGGAATAGTTAAAATGAGACAACTTCTGTGAAGTTATTTTCCACCTCTGCTTTCTGATTACATACAGGTCTAGTGTTCTGGCTGCTGTACTCACCTCTCTGAAAAACCTTGCCCTTGCTTTTGTTTTACACTTTCTAGGGCTGGATGCACTCATTTTAAGCATACTGGCCTCTATCTACTGCTAAAGAAGAGTGTTTGTGTCTCAGCAGCTGTTTAAACACGTATTTAATCTGTAAAATTCTGCATATCATCCTTTTCTCTGTGACTCCTCCCCCTTTTTCCCTTATGCATTTAATATCCTCTCCTTTAAAGACTGTCAGATTCTACAAGCTGTTGGTGAGGAGAGGAAAGAGAGAAAGAGAGACCTTAAGACCTTATCCAAAATCTCTGAACAACAAGTTATTTGAAGCTCCTTCTGTCATTTCAAGCCTATTCCTTCAACATGAGGTACCACCTACTCTTCAAGTCTACTATTGCTGCCTGCCTTCTCCAAATTACCCACCACGTCATTATTTCCCACCACTTGCTCATTGCCCCTAGATGTCCTTGCACCTATTGCCCTGTGCAGATTCAGGTCCCAATGGACTCGCAAACTTCACAGCATAGGAGGTTAAGAAGGATGGTGCCGACTCAAGCCATGTGCCATTCCTTCTCCAAGAGCAGCCAGACTCCTACAGAAAGAGTCTAGCAGAGTATGGAGGGGCATCCTTCACGGAGTACACACAGAATCCAGCCTCCAGAATCACCTGGGTGACTCTGAGACCTGCATATTTCAATTTTGAATAGACATTATCAAGTCAATCCCCAGCAATTTTATCAAATTCTTCTCTGGCTTCTATTATACCCTTGGACTTCACAACACTCTGTGGCAACGAATTCCACAATTTTGTGATAAAGCTGAATAATGTATAATTCAGATGCTTGAGTAGTTCCACTTTAACTAATAGTTTAACTATTCTTCCTTTTTCCTCCCACACAAACAATTCAAAAACTTTCACAGTAACATTTTTGCAAATATAATTCCAAAGCATTATCACCACTCTTCTATGTGTCATCAAAACAAATCTTTTTTTTGATCCTCTTCAATGTACAAATTACACACAAAAAACATTTCTTTGTGTGAAATGTCGTAGGAAAAAATATATTTTAAAACTTTATTGGGCAATTTAAAAAGGGAAAATCCAAAGACAATAACCTAATGTTTTGGAGGACACATCTGTTTTCCTGTGCTGTAATTCAAGTGTCTCATTCAGATGTTTTTATCCCCATGACAGAGAGAAGATGCAAGAGTGGTTGTAGGGAAATACCTGGCTGTGTGGCAGTCCCACACACTTTGAGCAGTTCCATATGTAAGATCCAAGTTCTCATGATGCCAACACAAACCAACGGCTTTCAAGAGTTAGTCTAAAAATGAAAGGTTTGTGCAGGAGCCAGTGATGCATAGAAAACAACAAAACAGTAAGTAATCCCCATTATTACCTTTCTAATTCTGGTATCTGCCATACCTCCTACTCTCAACAAAGGGGGATAAATCCATTATACATAAACCATCTGAAAAGGACAGAAAGGAAGAACACTGCCCGCTGACATCAAGGATGCATGAGAACAGGATACAGATGAAATTGTCTGCTCAGGCCTTGATAGCGGCAAGACAGCCGAAGTTTCATGGAGTCTCAGAAATAGACAATTTACCTTGACAGTAGCTTCTACAAAATTCTAGGTTTTGTTTCTACACAATTCTGGGTTTAAGTCACGTCCTATAATATGCCGATTTTCTCTGCTTTTAGGCATTTTTATTTAATGTTATTGTACATGTTCTTACATTTAAAAGTTTTCTTCCTTTTTTGATCCATTGGTCTTTGTGCAGCACTGAACTGCAAGCAGTTTTGCATAAGGATGGGATGTTCTCTGGTTGCTGTAAGTTTTCTCCATTGCAGTTTCACTGGCAGGCCACTGCTTTACCTTAAGAGATTGACCACCTCTGCACCATTTATTGATGTATACGCGTTTGTACTTTCTGTTCTGGAGTCCAGATCCCCTGCATCTGGTTCTTTATGCTTCATAAAGCAAATAAGAGTTTTGCCACTGACTCTGGGGAGAACATGATCAATCACAGAACCATGGAATCATAGAATCATGTTATACCAGGTTGGAAGGGACCTCAAGGATCATTTGGTCCAACCTTTCTTGGCAAAAGCACGGTTTAGACAAGATCAAGATTTAATTAGTTTTCCCTCTAATATAATTGATCTTTTCAGTCTCCCCTCATACTGCCACATCATATCTTCCCAAATTTCTCATTATTCTCACCGCAGCTTTGTTTCATTTAGCTACCTCTGTGATTAGTAGAAAAAAAAAAACATTTATATCTTGTGGGTGTTCAATAATTCAACATCAGCTGTTTTTCTGGAAGTATTATCACTTTGCTTTTATTTTGATCTTTGTCTGAACCCCTTTCCGAGATATTTTGGTGTTTTATTATCATAATTTTAGAGAGGAGAAACTCAGGCGCAGAAGAGTTATATGATTGATCCGAAGTTTCTCTGCAAGTCAGCAAATCAAATAGAAACAAATCCACTGCATCAGACTTACATCTTCTCTTATCTTTTAGAAACAGGACTAAGTTTCCTCAAATATTTTTTTCCTCCCACTTTATGGATAATAGGCACAAATGACATAGTTGGCAAAATCAACTAAGTTAATTTACAATTATGTACTAACCAAACCGACCTCTGACACTGGACTTTTTCTCCTCCCACCAAATGTACAGTGAGTTTTACCCCATGGCACTGTAGCAGCAAGGAATTGTGATGGAAGAAACCTGTCCTCTAATTTCAGGGTACCTTAAAAAAAATCAAGGAGTGTATTATGACTTTTCGTGCACAAAGATGTGCACAAAACTTTTGTCTTTAGACTGCGTGTATCTTTTCAGTCTTAAAATTTAGAAAAGACGTATAATGTGGGCTTGGGGCAGGAGGTAATGAAGTGCTTGGATTGTGGTGGAATCATTTTCCTTATCACCAACTACAGAGTCACTCCATTAGTTAGCTGCCAGCAGGTCCAATCATGCTAAATCCATGTGTATTAATGGATTTGGAGTAAAGGGTCAGGAATGACAGAAATTCAGATTTCCTCTCTCCTACCCCCTCAGTGATTAGTGTGGATTTAGCACCTGCAAAAACACCCTTAGCTTTACACCAGCATGTCTCGGAGGACAGCGTGGCACAAAACGTGGGCAAGAAAAATTGCTTGGCCGTTTTGAACGGAATATGATTTCCAGGAGCATTATGCAGCTTATTGAAGTTTTCCTCTTTAGTTTTGCTCACAAATAGAGCAAATACAGCAAAAGAGGTAATAAGCAGCATCTGCTTGGCAGTTCTGCCACAGCTCTCTCCGCGGTGACAGACAACACCTGATAAACGTGTGGCTGATGGCACCATAATTGGGTACCGGCGCTGGTAGCAGCCATGGGATGCAACGAGTGGGAGCACAAAGCACGAGCCCTGGGAAATGGGACTAAGCTGTTCGTGATAAATCCACTGCACAGAAGAATTTGAAAGTATGCATGTAACTAAATATATTTTTAATCAAACCCCAGATGTTGTTCAGTATGGTCCAGGATTACAGCATGTTACAGATTCATTGACTTGGCCTCCATCCAGCGCCTGAGACAGCAGTGCCTGAGCACCGGTACGGGTAATCACGGACTTGGTTTCTCCTAAAAGGGGTTTGCTCCAGCTACAGTTCATAAAATTTCTACCAACGTGAGTTACTACCACCAGTATCTCAGATTTGGGACTAAATCCAAAAAAACCAAAATGTGTGATCATTGTTCTCTTTTAAACCACAGCCAGAGGAGAGGTGGTTTTCCCTCCTGTCTCTGCAATAGCTTGGCGATGGGGAGAGCCCACCCCATGTGAAATCTATCTTCTGCCCCTCGTGTTCAAAGCCCTCCTCCCTGAAAAAGTGCCTTATCTACCATACAAACCCTATTCAGAATATTTTCCTTCCTTCTTATTGGAGCAGGCCCATCACTGAGAATAAAATTCATGAAACGAGAGAGTTAGAGGCAAAGTGTGACAAAGAAAGCAAAGAGGAGAAATTAGAGACAGCCAAAAGAAGCTCACCCATTAGGAAGCTGTCTGGAAAGGATCCTGGTTCTGTCCCTCCTGTAAGGAGAATTTATTTCGTTTACATGAAACAGTTTGGGGATTACTATAACATAAGCATGAAATTGGCTCCAAGCTCCTCATCACTGTAAGAGCTGAGGAACTTGTGGGCAAAAATGAAAGCAAAATATTAGTCTCATTAGGAAAACATAACAAAGCAGTTACAATCAGATGCATCTAGCTTCAGCTGAACCGTTGGCGTCAATTTTGGGACAATCAGTTTGGATTTACGCACAAAGCTTAAATTGTAGATTTGCTGATTATGAGAGAATTGTAAACACAAATACAGAGAGATGTTGGTGGGCCACCAAAACACCTGTTCACCTCCTCACATTGTATTTTTTCAATTTATTGTGGTTCGTCAATCAGATCTTCACGGGTAGCTGCAATGGAGAGAGGAAAACTGCAAAAGGAAAGGGGAAGGAGAGGAAAGAAGCAGCATGCTGATAAATGCATTTTTATGGAAGACAAGAAACGATTGTTTGAAAAGTCTTACAGTAGGTAGGATGCAATGCAATGGACTATGGATTACTGGGAAGGGAAATGGAAAGAGTAGTTAGGCGAGAATAAAGTAAAAAGGTTTGTAAACACCTCAAGTGCATCCCCAAAGTAGGACCAGCTATGATTATTCTATTTCTGTCTAACCTGCCCTTATGACCTCACCGTGTCACGGTTGTAGTATCTTCCCATAACCATCCTCCAAAAATATGGCCTCTTCCCAGTATCCAGACTGATTTCACCTTTCTGCAGCTGAAGCCAATAACTAATTGTTCTACCCTCTGTGTTCAGGAAAGACAAATCTCTTTGCTCTTTTGCACCAGGCTTTTCAGTAGGGGACGACTGTGACAGCATCCCTTGGCAGTCCTCATTTCTACGGCCTGAACACCCTCGGTTCAGGGCTTCTTCATGGTTCGTGTTTCCCCAACCTTGTTCTTGCTCCTCTCCTCTGGACTTTCTCCAAAGGCCCTCAGTCACGTAGTGTCTGAAATGAGATAAAGGACGACAGCAGAAGCTTCATGAACGGCTTCATGGGAGGGAGCCCAGATATTTAAATCATTGGGTCACTCTCTGAAACCCAGCCTCCAAAGATTTGAGGTTCACTCATTACAATTCATGACAGAAAACTGAAAGGCTGAAGATAGAAAGCATTTATATGCCTGTGTATGTTCTGTCTGATATGCAACATACAGCTGTTCTGTTTTATGTCTGAAATAAGGGGAGAATCATCACAGAAGTACTCCCAGCAAGCATAATGAATTCCCTGACACAGTGGTGTTTTTTTTCCCTGACAAATAGGAATTTACTAAAAGATTGTTTATCAGTCTAAAAGAAAAAAAAAAAAAGTCTAATTAATCTTACCAACACAAAAAGTCATCATGTTTGCATGAACTTTGCCAAGTCTGAATGGAACTACTGGTCCATAAAACCAGTTTAGCTGTTCAACAGAGGCCAGTTTAGGACTTTACACAGAGAAGCGTTGCCATGAAGGTAGACCTGAAGCAACAGAGTCCTCTGTCGCTGCTGCCTGTTAACTTTGCAGTCTGCTCTTCTTTGCTACCTATTTATTATTTACATGATCTGGATGGTCTTTTCTGAAGATCTTTGTGATAGTCTTTGTGACTTCTACCTCCTTAGAGAATTGTTTATCCATATTTTCTTCTCACATGTTGTGACTGGCTCTGCTTTCATAAGGTTATCTTTCATTTCAGAGACACAAATTTTCTGGTGTGCTTATTTCTGTGAAAAGCAAAACATGAAAAGTTCTTCTAAGCTGATGGCCCTTTCTTTCTGTAAAAAAATCCACCACAGTTGTTACTTTGTGTATCAAAAGGCTTTGATTTTAGTATAGTAACATAGGCACTGTCACCCAGTACAGAAGGGAAATTTAAAATTAAAGCACAAAAAGTAATATGGGCCCAAACCACCAGTGCAATGAAGCTTTCTTGCACTGAGCACAATTCCACTAAAGGTACAGTTGTTCTTGTTTAACTCAGTTTAGGAGGTATTATTTTGAGTGTAGTTAAAATATTATCACCTAAATTCAAATTAAGGTTCTCCGTACTGCAGAATTTTTAAGTGTGTGTCCATCCCACTTCAGGATAGCATTCAGTTCTAAGTACGTGTTTGAGTTTGAGTCTGCTTTGTCAAAGAGGTGGTTAACTCATGGACGCGTTTAAACTGAGGTTCAGTCCTGGCACTTCACGGAATAACAATGTGAAAATTTACAGGCTGAAACAAATCCCGTGGAGTTTTAGTAGAAAATTTTCTCTTGACATCACTGTCTTGAGAAATCCTTTATGCACCTAAATATAGTCCCAAAGAGGTGGAAAGATAGCGATAGCTGATGAACATTATTTTCCAAACGCTAGTTTTCTTGTTTCAAATATAGATGTGCTATTGTTTCAGCCACTATCAAATCTGTGTTTTCCATCGTGATAGCATTAAGTGTTAATGTGGGAATAGTTAAAGGAACCACTTTTGTTTCCACAATTAGAAAGTTCCCAAAGGCAGATATAATCACTGTGGTCTTTTGGGGACTGATGTTGGAAACTAGTGAGGTCTGTGGCTTCTCTTGAAGTTGGACTCACAATATTGCAATATATCATAGCCAATTTATTCTTTTAACATCCTCCGAGATTCAGGAGAAGTTTTCTAAACATTGAAAACGGTAAGTAAAATGTCATTCCTAAAGTCTCTCTCATTGAATATGATTTCCAGGAGTGTGGAAAACAGTGCACTTATTCCCACCAACAAATGAGCATATTTCTCTACGCATCATCTGAATATCTGAATATGTGAGTATGTAAGTGTCTGAGTACGAACCTCAAAATTCTGGGGTTTTAGGAAAAAGTTTTTGCGAGGCAATCAATCAAATACTTTGGGAGATTTTTTTCTTCTTTTTTCCTTGTTCCTAGGTGGCATGAAGAAGGAAAGGTGTGTGACAATTAATAACAAAGCAGAGAGCGAAAAGTTGTTTAAAACTGTTTAAAAACTTTAAAAAGTGGTTTAGAACGGGCTCTTTTGGCCCTGGTTTCCTGCTCAGCTGCAGAGCAGGAGCAGGTAGGTTCTTCCGCACTCGCAGACCGGTCCTTCCTGCAACGTCCCCTCCTTAACGGGGTGTCAGTCTCTCTTAATGAGTGAGATCTGAATGTACAATCCAAGCTCAGTTGACCCTTGGCTTCCCTCGCCATTAAACCATTCAGTTTCATGAAGTGGTGGTGGCTTTGAAATGTGTACCGCTGATCTTCGGGGACAGGGGAGAGCTCGTCAAACTCATTGCACTCGACAGCCTATTCTAATCGGAAAGTTGAAACGGAGTCTTGCCGCTGAATTGAAAAGTCTGTAAATTGCTGTCTAACAACACACAAATAAATAGACATATAAATAACTGATTTCTTCAGGCCCTCCAGTAAATCACTAACATGCCTTAATTTAATTTGCATGCTACTTTTCAGACTTCTCTTGATGAACCTCATCACAGACCGGAATTAAAAGGGACTGTTGGCAGAAGAGGGAAAAAAAAAAAAAAGGTTTCTTCAAGCGACTCAAAATGCAGGAAAAAATCTTGAAATTTCATATCTGCAAGGTATGGCTGGTACTCGTGCGATGCTAAATCCAGCTGAAATAAGAGGCGCTCCTGAAAGTTTATTACCACTAAATGTTCTTTAAAAGCACGGGCTTATTACGTCAAGAGGCAGAAGGGGTGGAGATTAAATGAGGCATGTGGTCTCCTGGGTCTCCGAAGTTGAAGGGAAATGCCCTCATCCCATCAACCACCACCAGCAAAATACACCCACACAGAAAAAGAGGCTTTTTATTCTTGAGGTAAATATAGATCCAGTTTTCTCTTCATTGTTCAAAATGTGGGGGATTTTATAGCTTAGTGCTAGACAAGCTCAATACCTGACTGAAATAACCTTAGAGAAAGATACATATTGAGTGCTGAATTGAGACTGCTCTGTGAAAGTACATCTGTTTTATATGAGACACACAATCTGTCTCATTCCAACCTGCATTTCTGGGTCACTTGAGACATTTAAACTGCACTTATAATTAACAGCTATTTTTAAACAGCGAAAAAATAGAGCACTGGTAAGGTACAAAAGCATTAAAATTGCCCCAGTTTTGCTTTTCAATAGGACACACCACTGCAATATGCTTCAAGATCAAAGAGAGCTCAGAAAAAAGAGACAGGCCGATCAGTGGGGATAAATTGTTCCCATTATGATGGTGTAAGAATAGGGTTCTTTCAATTGAAACAATTTAATAACCACATTCATTACATTGGTGTCCACTTGGTTTTATCTGAGCAGTTTTTGCATAACTGGGGAGCAAGTTCAATTGAGCTTATTCTCTAGAAATTAAGATGTGCAGGGTTTGACATTCAGAAATTAGGCACTAATAGTCGGCAAAGCAGTTGTCTTGAGATTCCCCCTGGATGTAGCTGGATCTGCCTACCACTAATTATGTCAAATGCAAATGTATTCTCTAAAAGACACACCAAAAAATTTCATTAGCTCGTTTCCAGACAGCTAAGGTTATACCAGAGCAATGACAGCTATCAGAGCACAATCTTTTCCGCGTTTATAACGTCACTTTCACAAAAGCAGAAGTCAGGCAAGTGCAACGCTGCTGTTTGTAAACTTTTCCCCCCACCATCGACAGTAGAAGTGCTTTGAAGGGCCAGCCTTTAACAACCCTAAGCAAAACAACCGATGTCTCCAGGGTGACATTTCCAGCAACATTTTTATAAGGAACAGGAGAGTCATTGATAGATTTCCTTCTTCCTCCCAGTGCTGACTTCAGCAGCAGGCGCCCGTCTTTCGGCGGGGAGGAGAACGCCCCGCCAGCCGCCCGGGCTGAGGCTGATTGAGTTTACCTGTTCTCAGCCGTGCGGCAGAGCGCGATGCACGGGGAATATTGAAATATTGAAACACGACAAGAGTATTAAGAATGAATTGGCACAAATACTCGTGAGAAGAACCGAATCCAGCACTTGCGGAGGATGTATAAAGCCCACCTTATCTCCATCGCTGCCCGCTGACCTCACTGGTAAATTTAAGAGATGTTTTACAGCGTCCACAGGGTCTTTTCTTGTTTTCTTGCTGCTGCCAAACCAGGGAAGAGTAAAGGACTGCTCAAGCATGCGTTGGGTGGCAACTGCATAATAGCAGCTTTTCTTCCCTCTCCTTCTATCCCCTTCTTTTTTATCCAAAGACAAAGTGTAAAAACTGCAAAGTTACCCTTGCCTCGGTGAAAGCTTTTAAATGGATGGCTTTTCCAGAAGCAACAGTGCTTCTCTTCCTTGGCTATTTCCCCAGATGGGATTTGCAATATAAAACCATACATGGATCCGATATTGAGGAAAGGGAATAGACTTGTACAAATCACGGGGAAGATAAATATGCCATATAGATCAATAAATAAAAGCTAGTCCCCAAAAAATCAAACTCCGGCATTCCGGGCCAATTAAGATGTTATTTACTGCTTACGTGATTGCTAGTTTGACGGTCTCCTTATTCATTTTTACACTATAGGCATTTGTTTTGTTGAAAGATATATAACTGATTTGTAAATAGAAAATGATATAGATAGATTTTATGTCTCATAAAACTGTTAATCTGTGCTCCATATTAAATATATACTGTAGTATTTTTTTGTATTTAGACACAGCTCTAGTATAATTAAAATAAAGTATGCTGGCTTTATTTTTTCAGTAAGTCGTTTCCAAGCGTAGAGCTCAAATAACGGTGCAACTGCAGCATGAAATGTGGTTATAATAGCCTGAGACCACATTTCCTGAAACTAAAACATGGGAGATAATAGTGTGAAGGTACAAATTAAATGCAAATAAAACAGATTCCCCATTGTTGCTAATCCCCGGATTGGATTTCAGTGAGGAAATTAGCTGTAATATTTAACCTCTTTGTATAGTAATCATTGACATATTATCAGTTACATTTTCAGAGTTTACATAGGAATTATTGCACAGGAATTCGAGAAAGCTGCGCATCCACCTTTTACACCCTGAATGGACCCATTCTATAGTAAACAATATAACGACTTCTAACAGAGAGGCAGTCAGTCAGTTGTGATAAAAAAAAATAAATAAATAAAAAAATATGGATGGTAATGGATATGCATTTGGCTGCTATCAGTTGACTTTCTAGATGTATCCTAACTTAGACCTTGTCTTACATTAAATAAAGGTGCGCTGGTGCAACTGCTATTTTAAAATTAACTTATCAGTTTAATAAGCTTATTAAGAACACATTTATTTAGATAAAAATTTAGCAAAACTTAGTAATTAACCAAGTTCAGAAGTTAACATAAACCCAGAATAAATTTATTTAACAGTCCACGTGAAGCATTTGCTCATTTTAATGAAATAAACGCAAAATAAATTAGGTAAATGGATGCACGTTTTATATAGGGCCAGCACTGTAATATTTGAGGAAAGCATCAGGATGTTTAAGAGTGTTACTCTGGTCTCTTGGAGAGTTCATTTAGAACAACTTACATTAGAAAATACTTTACTTATGGCATTGCAGAACCACGTGATGTGATAAATTTGTAGCGTAGCTCGTGACTGTGAGTGGTTTGACGTACGGTTGGAAAATATGCTACAGGGAACTGGGCAAATCGCTTTAGAGCGCCCCGTGTCAGACATCTACATACTAACATTTGAATGGGCAATTTTTTTCCTGTGGCCTTTCAAATGGAATTACACAGCAAAAAATACTACAGGTTGCACTTTTCTTGCTTATGAACAAATCTCTATTTCATTTTTCCTGGTTGCTAGGTGTTTCCCGACTTTTTTTTTTGTGGTGGTTAGGTCATGTCTATGAAGTTCTGAAGTTTGACTTTGACCTGTTGCTCCAGCTCCGACATGTAGGCTCAGTTCTCACATTCTTAGGCTACAGGTGAGAGGTGAATCTCGCAAATAAGTGTTTCACCCTTAGCCGAACTAGTGCAAAAGCACATGAAATACTGCAAGATCTGATTAGAGTGAAGAAAATATTCTTAGAAGCATTTTAGTGAAAATTTTTCCATTCTGTTTCTCTCCTCTTCCTTGACACGCTAAAGATCCTAGATGATTAGGAGCTTAGTGAATTATCCAGTGTCATGTTTCCTCTGACAGAGAAGAAGGAATCTGGTCTAAATCTGCTAAAGTCAGTGTCTGCTGCCCTCGGTGTGATCAGACAACTCAAGACATCTGCCTCAGTTCATCTGAATATCGCAGTGTGAACTTTGGTAACTGAGAACAGGCAGTGACTGATAGATCCCCTTGCACTTCTCTTTTACACCACTCCGCGTTGTATTGTCTGCACGAGCGCGGAGGCAGCTGCCTTGCAAGCTTTAGGTTAGGTCCCACAAAACAGACCTTGTCACATGAGCTGTGGCACAATGTGGCCATGATTATAGGCTTTGACTGACTACAAGATGTTGCCAAGGTTAATTAAGTGTCGTCCCCCCTCTTCTGTTTCAGAAGGTTTTTACTCCAAATGTGGTGCGGATTTCACCATGCAAAAATATCTGTTTGAACTGCCTCTAAAATACAACGAGACTTTCATTTTTGGCCTTTCATCCGGAAAGAACAGCTAACACTATCATCTGAGGTAGGTAGGTGACATACAGAATGATAAATAAAAGCTACTCCTGAAACATCAAGCACTGGCATTCCAGGACATTAAAGATATTATTTGTTGCTCAAATGATTGCTAGCTAGAGCTTCCCTCTGACTTGCAAACCTACGGCAAGACCTTCCCAAGAAAATCACCGTATCAATGATGCCATTGTTATTCATATGAAGAAAATTCCCCACAGATAGATGAAAGCATGTGAATCCTGCACACAGTGAAAGCAGAAATAGTGGTTTAGCCGAAGAAAATGGCAGTGCCCAAACAAACAGGGTGTTCTCCTCCCTGAGGAAACGTATCTCAGCAGTCCCAGTGCCAGCCAAGATGACAAAGGAAGGACAAGGCTCGGGTCTACCCCAGGGATGCATGGCTCAGTCTCCTTGTCAGCTTGCTGTCAAAAGCTTCTCATACACCAGGACAGGTCCCAGACCACTTTGATGACAGAAATCTGTTAAATCACATGGTTCTAAAGTCTCCGTTCTGCTCCTCCGCCCGTCTCGGTTTCTGACTGTGCTTGTGGGTCTGGCCCCGCTCCAGGGCTGCCCCATGAACTTCCAGCCCACAATCAAATTACCCACAAGCAGCCGACAGCAGAGGAGTGTTAGTCCTCGGTGCCAATGCCTCTCAGAAAAATTTCCCTTGCAATGGGTGTATCCGCACATTTTGGTCTTTTACCCAGATTCCAGTATACCCAGTAACCTTCAGGTTCACAAGGTGGATGCCAATGTGTCCTCTTCTTTCTTCTCGCTCACCTCTTCCTTCCATAGGAGAGGATGCACTGTGCTTTTTACCGCTACTTTCATAGAGTGGTTTCTACAACCTGTTGTGGTGGGTTGTGTTCATGGACTTTTTTTTTAGATAGTGGTAATCATTTACACATTATTTCTATTCTGTGTGGTTGGTGCAATTGGTTAGAGAAGTATGTTTTTTTACATATTCTTTTATACCATCCTTTATAAATAAGCAGCCAAGTAGCCTGCGAAGTAGCAAGTGAAGTGGTTTTGAGTCAATTCAAGCCTAATCTTGCATTTTTACGGCAAATGATCTTGTGAGGCTGAAACTAGTCCATTTGCTGTGAGTGTTGCTTGACTTGGCTGAGAGAGGAAAAGAAGGTGAAGGGATCGTGGGCAAAACCAGTGATCCAGAAGTGATCCAGAAGTGATCCAGAAATAAATGGGAGCACATCTGGCAGCTGACTTGGATATTAACAAGTCAATGGGCTTATTGTGGGCTGGGAAAGCACCTGCCACATGCATTATTTGGATGTACCTGACCACGACGAGGTACAAGTACAAACAGTTTCTCGCTCTCTTCTAGGTTCACAATCTCTTCCATACCCTTACCAATTCAGCTGCAATTAGCTAATGAGTTCAAAACTTATCAGGACATGTACACAGGCTTTCCATGACCAAAAAAGCTCTGTTTCTTGGAATCCACAGTAGAAAAAAAGCAACAAGAGGGATATTCTTACCAAATTGCCTTTATTTTTATAGGCAGCTGTGGCAGGGATAGAGGCAGGCTGCATCTCCAGCTCTCACAGAGGAGATTATACCAACCAGCCTCAACTTTACAGGCAACAGAAACTTTGTTTTAAAAGTCTGTGATTGGAGTTTCGGACTTGTAGCAAAGAGCTGTGTCATCACATCCCGAAAGCCCAAGGAAAGTCGGTCTAAGTCACCTGACAATATATAAAAGCTAAATAAAGCTATAGTATATACATATATAGTATATATAAATAAATGAAGTAATATATATTAAACACAAAATAAAAGTTTTGAATTTTTTTCTTTTAATGTTTTTTTTTTCCTTTTTTTTTTTTCTTCATCTTTTACTTCTGCCTCACTATCAAAGGCTACAAGTACCTCAGAACAAAGCTTTTCAATATTATTACTCGTCGTACCAAGCTGACATGGACTTGAATCTCATTATCTTGACACATTGCTCTGCTGAACACGAGGGAGTTTGGCATTTGGATTGTCACCAACCTAGGGACGGAGGTTGTGAATGGAAATGTCCTCTTCACCACGCAATGTCAGCTTTGATGTTGTGGCTGTTCGATTTCTGTTTTATTTCTATATGATTTTGAACGGCTTTCAATGATAATTTGAAGACAGACTTGTCTACCTAAACCTAAATTATAGTGTCTTAATTTTTTCAAATGCCGTTAACATTATTCTTTTAGTTCAGTCCTGGTGTTGCAAAGCATTCGCAAGCCTTCTGCAAGGGAAAAGGTGTAACAAGGACAACAAATCCCCCAGGGAGGAAGAGTCACTTATGCAGCTTTCCACTGACCATGCTCCCTGCCTACTTATAAGGGAAGTGTTTTTCAGGGAATAAGGGTGGAAAACAGCTATCCCAGCAGAGTAGAGGAATATGAACCAAAAAGACTGTCTGTGCATATAGGTACAGGGTTAAAAAAATAACGTTCTCTCGTATTTTAGAGCTTTGAGATGTCCAAACTGTACACTTCACTGTGGGATGAAGGATAGCCAAGCTAGTTTTTAGTGGAATAATTAATGAACCATCAACAGCCTATTCCCAGCAGCACCAACTAAGAAAAAACAGACTTGGTCAAGGTCCTTCCCACCCACGGCTCGTTGGAAGGGGCTTTACCCCACATGGACCTGCAGGAGGATATCCTTAGAGCTTGTCTGCACTCCAGCTTAGACCCTGTCAAGCTTGTGTACCTCCAAGCCCTGCTGCAGTCTCCTGTAAATTAGGTGTGCGTGTTCCTTGCCCGGGGGGTGAATCCAGCCCTTTCAGAAAAGAGAAAAATGGTTCAAAACAACATCCATGCAAAAAGTTGAACCTGTGTGAACAAGTCAAAAGGCAATCGAGCAAGCATCAAGGCTTTGGTCACACAAAAAATCAGTTTCTGAGTTTTCATTTGTCACAAATAAATCTGCCGTACCTGAAACTCACTCTCTTTTTTCTTTTTCTGCCTTACATAGCTGCTTCCCCAGAAGGAGAAGACCTTCCAGTGGGGAACCAAAAATCAGTGACAATTCTGTGCATGCTTCAAAAATATTTACCTCCATTTTGGCCAAATATTTATGTATAAATAATGAGGGGACAAAGAATTCCTGCTGCCATAGCACTGAAATTCATGGAAAATATGTGACTGTAATTAGCTGTGCTGAAATACATGACTGCAGTCAAGCTGCTTCCTATCCTTGCCTTCCTCTTCGGTGTTTGCACCTTTTGCATCTCCCCAGCACACAGCAAAGCAGGCCAGTCTGAGGTCTTCGAATTCGTGATTATCCATTCATTTTCATTTCAGAGCTCCAGGGTATCTACAAGCCCTTGGTTGTAGATACAGCTCTGAGTTTCCCATCAAAACCCTGTTCAGGCCAAAAAGCAGAAGGAAGTGGGGTTTGTAAAGTGGAGGAGGCATGCTATAAGGACAGGAGGACCATGTAGGATATCTTAATGACCCATTTCTCCCTCCTCCCATCAGACCTTTCCTGCTCCTGCTACAAGATCTACTAATTGGCCATGCAGAAAGCTAGGAATAACTAAGCCTGAATGCAGAAGACTGGAAAGCATCATTAGGACTAAGTTCATCTCACTCCTTTGTTTCTTCAACTCTTATGCCTGTATTGGCAGTCTCATACAAAATGATCACTCACTTCTGGCCTTGTCCCTCCTTTGTTTCCTCTCGCAAGTTGGACACACTTTTTCTCTGTACAGTGGGTGCTTTTAAATTTCACAGTCCAAAACCTTCAGTATCTAGAAATCGGATAGCCCTCGTTCTTCCTGACCTCTCAATAGTCTCACCACCCATACATTATTTCAGTGTAGTTAAGTTTTCCACTGATTCTAGCATAAATTTGTGCATTACATTTTTAAAACCTTCTCCTTCTTCTGCTGTTTTATGTCTTTTGCTATGCCAAGGTTTGAAGCAGAGTGCTAAGAAGCATGACACCACTCCAGTGAAGCCTTCAGTTGTAAACTGAAGGGGTTTCTGAAGGGTAAATCATGGGGTTACCAGCTCTGCCAGCGACCCTGTGTTTAAGACTTAGTATGTAGAGTCAGTGCCAAAATGGTTAGCATTTTGCAAAACTGAGTTGTAGCCCAGTTGTTAGGAAAGCGTCCGCTACTTCACTTCATATCATCGATCAACCATAGATTTGCCAGTCTGGAAGCCATCCTGAAGACATTTCTGTCTTGGTAGACCCCGGGAGACAGCTGCTCTGGCACTGCTGCTGTAGTACTGCCTACCACGACTGTGTCAAGGTTATACCTTCAGGAAAGGTTGTACCTTTGCTCTGAGAAGGTGCCAAGACCACAAATTATCGTCCAGGTGTCTTGTGGATCAAAGTTACTGAACACCTATCCATCGATCTCAAGAAGAGACAATGTTAGGCACTCTGTCTTAGAATCGGTGCAAAATAATCTCAAGGCCTGGGATAAATATTTTTTTTGGTGGCATTTAATCATGAGGCTTTTAGTGGAACTAGATAGAAGTGATATTGAACAAATAATGCCAGACAGGCCACTGCATACGTGTTGTCACTATATCCGTGCATGTTGTATATGTGCATCTGGATACTGTACGTACTGTACTGTACATAATTGTACTGTACTGTAATTTTTCTCTTATCAGTGCTCGTTTTAGGTGGAAACACTCACTAATTTACATGGTAGACATGGGTTTTACTCCATTAGGTGGTTTAATCTGCCGAGATTGACTCACTCATATGCTGCAGTTTTTCTACCATTATGGACTCTTGGTATTAGCAGCTTTGGATCATTGGTCACTGCAGTTAATAGATAGATACCTATTCTTTAAGTTAGCGTTCAGAAACTTCTCCTTTTCAGAGCACTTTAAACCAAATTTCAGTTTTATAAGCTTTTTTTATTTGTTTAATTAACTTAAGAATTGTTTTCAATAAAGCATTTTACAGGTGCCATTGTATAACAAAGTTGTTTAAGAGTATGGGAAAAATGCAGTACAAGAGAAATGCAAATCTGCATAAGCCTCATTGTGATTTAACCCTTTTAGAGCTGAGTATAGCATAAAGGGCTTGACTTTTTTTTTTCACCCCTGCAAATGCATATAGACTGCACACAGACTGAACCCCTCGCTTACACCACAGCCTTGGCAATAATGTGTTCAGTTAATCTGCACAATGTAGAGTCATCCCCTCAAAAAAGTAATTCACTTCTTTAAAAACTAGGGGGAAAATAAATATGGTGCAGTAAAATTGTTGAGTAGAGGAATCTATCTGGACATTTCACAAAACATTTCATTATGCTGATAATTCCCAGAAGTGCTCTCAAGAGTGCTTTAAGCTGAGGATTACTGCACTGGATCTGATGGACTTTTTTTGTAGCCCCTTTAAAAGGCAGTGAACCGTTTTTCTATTTTATTTAAATAATGCCCCTTAAAATGGATTTTTAGAGGTATAATAACTCCTTAAGAGTCAGTTATGCTAAACAGTTTCTCTTGATAGAAATGTTGTAAAACTCGTTAACTGCACAATTTCAGATGCCGGCTTGGTGAACACTAACTGACATGTGAATGGCCAGAGTTTGTAAAATAAATTGAAATAGTTGTTGTATCACACAGCTAGCAATGCACAAGCTGTAGGCCACAAGGGGCTCAAACCTGACAGAAAATTACTTCAAGATGAATGAAAAGTGCTTGTTTCTCTTTATTAGTTTTTAGAGAACAATGAAAATGTTGAATTGTTTACAGAAGGGTTGATTAAATGTGGTCAGTAGGGCCATGTCCCTACTGCTAACTGTTAGCCTTCCCAGCCCCCAGCCCCTTCCCTCCACCCCATGCATCTTCTTATAGACTATTATGGTCACACATCTGTGTGTGAAATGTGCTCATTTTGACATTCCTCTGCTGCTCTGAGCTGTTGAGGCCTTTGTTAGGTAAAACACTGTTGTCAAGCCTAACAAGCAGGTCATGCAATTTGCTGGACACTGCAGCAGAGAATAGCCTTGCTATGAATTGCTTCGGCATCTAACAATGCTCGGTTCAATATCGAAATACATATGTATTTCTTTCCCTTTGTTCAGCCCTGGTACTTTCAATATTTTGAAGAAATACATATTTTGCATTTGGGAGGGGGGTTGTGGGGGGGAACAAAACCAAAGTGTGTTTGACATCACAGCACACTGTTTGTTTTATTCTTTTGTTGTTAAATTTATTACGATGGGAGGGGGGAAAAGAGACTTTAGCTGTCCTTTTGTGGCCTAAATTCACTTTCTACGTGGTACTAAAGGCACAAAGAGGAGATGCATCGTGCCGTACCACATTCTACCAGATTATTTGGTCTGCTTTCAAAGCGATTCAAATTAAGGCCACTTTAGGAGAAGTGGTATTTGCACAAGATGGCAACAACAGAAAACATCCCTTTGAGGCAGTGACTTTAAAAACAACTTCTTAAAGATCAGGTTCATTTAGGAGCAATCAGGAGAGTTAAAACCGCTGGATATGTTACTATGGCTGTGGAACAAAATTGTCTTCTTTTTTTTCTCACCACCCTGTTCCACAGCCTTCATCCCTTCCCCCTCTTCCCCAGAAGAAAAATCAGCCACTAATGTGCAAGGGTTTGAATGCTATTTGTGGCAATCTGTCACTTTACATAGTGTTCCGCCCTGATGTGAAAGCAGGATTTTCTTTTTTTTCTATCTATCTGCAGAACATGCTTTTCCAGGCCTATTATGTGTATAAACAATGGCATATGTAATTACCTTTCTGGGGTGGCAATTATTTCTCTGCATCAACAACTGAAGTTAGGGCAATCCATCCCGCTGCCCCCCACCTCCAAATAAAGGATAGCCTAAATACCAAAAAAAAAAATAAAATCCCAAAACATTTGGGGATCAAATCAAGGCTGCTTGTGTCAGCCTGGGAAGGGACAGATACTATCACTGCAGCCTTTAAATGTCAGCATGATCTTTTTTTCCCTAGCAGTAATTGCTTTACATTTTGTTTCAGATTGAGTCATTTCAACCTTTGCCTACCAGCCAGTTTTTGCACCCCACCTCCTTACGCTGAAAACTTTTGCACTTTTGCTAGGGCGGATTTCCTTGGCAATTCTGTGGGTAAGGAAAATACCATACCTGTCATGTCAAAGCTGTTGGAGGGTGCGAAATGCTGACTTTCTTGTCTTGCTTGAAGCTAGGAGAGGTTACGCAGGGTGGTGGGTTGAGAGAGGGAGAGATGAAGGAGAGTTTTTCTTTTCTTTCTCCCATTACGTGGCCATCTTGCTGCATGTGATTACAGCCCTGTGTTACTGAGGAACACCCAGGCCTTCAGCTGGGCATCCACCGACTGATCTGTCATCGTTTCACTCTATCTGACAATTTAACCTACCCCAAGATTTCCACTATTGCTTTAAATCAAGGGTCTGACCCTACAAAGAGTTATGGCTTGGTCTGGGCTGAGAGTTTAGGTCAGATTACCCCAGACCGCTTAACCACATTGCCCGAGGACGGTCCCATTCCAGCCCTGGGAATGGGAAGCATCCGACCCTGGGATGCTTCTTGCTGCCTCCGGGGAGAGCTGTGCGTGGGTAGAGCTGGCACGGGGACCAGAGCCCCAGTGGGTCCCGGTAGCCAGGAACTGTAGCTCATGTAATTCAGGCTCGTTAGAGCAGTCTCATGGTTAAGCAAAATACGGGTGCAGATACTGCCCAACCATATGTTGACAAAAGCAGTCTAAACTACCTTTTGTACCTGGATGTTGGGTCTAAAATTAAAGTCGTACAGTTGCTACGTCATAAAGTCACGAAGTTGCTACGCGCACTTCTTTTTCAGTGTACATGAAAAATAAATTTACAAAATGCGAAGACTCTTTATCCGGGAACAACATATGCTTATAAATAAAAGGGTGTCTTGCATCCTTTCTCAAATAGGTTTAAGTGAGGACTTTCCTGTCTTAAATACACGCTTAATTCTCAGGAGTAAGGGCCAAACTGATGTTGATTCTTGCAAGGTCCTTTTGCTCCTGACAGCGTTGTCGTCAGTGTACCTAATAAGGTGCTCCTAATGCAGAAGTGGTTAAGTGAAAGGTGTTTTAACGACGGTTCCTTCATTCTCTTCCACATCCTATGCGCTGGGAGGCTAGCCAGTTCCCTGTCCTGCTTGAATGCCTTCCATGTGTCAAGTGCTTGTACAAATTGAAGGATGAAGGGAGGAATAGGACCAAGAAGGAGCATAAACAAAGCATAAACTCAAAGCCTCAGAGCAGTGTCCACTTGCTTATCTCATATATACAGGCATTCTATTGTTCACGAAGGTGTTAACTGGCACGCATCCTAGTTTTCTATTTATCTGTCAGAAAAGGCACTGCACGGATAGAGGAAAGCTGATGAACAGGTTAAAAATTTCCTTTCCTTCCTTTCTCCTCTCCAGTTCCTCCGCTGAAGGGATGGTGAGCAGCAAACATACGTAGTTAAACGCATTCTCCAGTCCAGGGACAACACCAGCATATTAATTGAACCAAATGCTGCAAGTAGCTTTCCCAAATTTATATCTGCTGGTGATGTCAATAGAGGGGAATAAGAATTAGTAGAAGTCTTTGGGTTTTGTCTGCCTGGTAATGGATAAAGAGAAATGAAAAGCTCCTACAAAATGGAAATCACAAACAGCTCTGCTGGGGAATACAAACACAGCTTTGAAACCTTTCTTTCTTTTGCTTTCAATAGCCGTGAACATAAATCACACAAGCCAAGCCAGGGGAAATATTATCCTGCCACCAGGATCTGTCTCTAACTCTCTTCCTCGCCAGTTTGAGTAGGTGGTTTTGGAGTTACCCCAAGTGCTGATTCCATCGTTGCTGAGAGTGTTAATGAGCTTTCTCCACAAGAAAACATTTTCCTTTGTCTCAGAGACAGTTCCGAGGGCCGTGCTCACCTCTGTGTCTGTGCAAATCGTGTCTTTATAAGGTCTGTTAATGGAAAGGGGGGAAAGGGTATGCCGTGAGTTTGCGGCATCACCCTAAGGTCGTGGTACTCTAAGCTGGTGTTACTTTACAGCTAATCTCCAATTCCAGCTTTCCTTTTCTACACCTCCTTTCCTACAAGGATCCACTTTGCTTGCGTAAATCAAGACCCTAGCCTCAACACACAATGGAAAAGTATTAATATACTTGTTTTCAGGTGAAAACACTGAAATGGAGAAAAAAGAAAATAACGTCCTCATCAAGAATACCAGAAAAATTGTTGCTAAAGCTGTAAATAGAACCACAGGCCCAGACTGCAACTAAATAGATCCCCTCCTTCTCTGTTTCATGCTGGTTTGGGTCAGGAATAATACCTAAAAGCAGCTGAGTTATACTGCTCATATACATTTAGTTAGACCTGTTTGCAGGGTCAGGAAACAGCTGTGAAGCCATCCTTCCCAGCAAAAATTTGTAAAAAAAAAAAAAAAAATATTAATTTTGTTCTGCCTTGTTTTTTTGCTAAAAAATTTGATAAGAGAAAGAAAAAAACAAGCTCTTGGAGACTGGAGGAGCTTGGGTCCTGCCCGGCATGTTGTTTATTCTGAAACCCAACTGGGAACTTCAGGTTACGTCCCAGCTGACACAATCACTACTGAACTTTTTAACAGAAACGTCAGTCTGGTCGGGAGCTTTGTGTGCGCTACACAGCATTGTTAGCAGTCCTGGGTGAGGATGTGATGACTTCATCTTCCCTAATCCACCCCCCAAAATTGGGAGTGGCTCCAGGATTTTTTAGGTAGTGATGTTTTTTTCCCGGTTAAAGTACAATTACGAGGTTTTGTTTAGTGAATAGAGTAAATACAGTTTCTCACCCATTTTTACAGTTTGGGCTTCCAGAAAGCACCACAGATGACAGTAAAGCTGCCTTTCAGCAAGACACCAAGACTTCTCCTGTTACGAAGCCCATAATAAGCACAGACCTCTCACTGCTTTTATTTCAGCTCAGAGTATGTCCAGTTTGGCAGTCACTGAATTCAATCTTATCTGTTCAGACGATGGGTTTTGACGAACTGCATAAACCTGTCATTAAGGGGAGGACAGGTTATAGTCACTACTCAGGATGTCGCAGCTTTCGTCCTTGTTTATTGCAGATGGGATAATGTAGCACAAGCAGAGGCAGAGAAGATGAAACTAAGGTTAGTTAAACACCGAGCTACTTTGTGATTAAAAAGAGTGATAGCGTCACGCCAACAGTTCAAAGGTTCAGCGTAAATATTGTTCATCTGTTTGGCTTTTCAGTTGTGACACTGGTTAGTGGAAAGATACCAAACTTCCATGTAAGACAAACTCTGATTTTACAGGGGAAAGCCACACACGTAAAAGTGGCCTCTGTTCCCTGATACGACAACAATTAAAAATTTAAACCTTCGACCTCTGTAAACATTTTTATTTCTGGTTTCCTTTGCCTATGACCTGCAGGTGCTTTATGTCTTTCCACGGCCCTGTTACTCCAGTTTTCTTATCGGCAATCACTTACACAGTAATTCAAATCCAATTTCAATATTGACTAGTCGGTTGCAAGCTCTGTGTCAAACGCTGGTGCCCTAACGTGTTGTTTCCATTAAGAACTTAGGAAACATTAAGACTTAGGAAAGGGAAAGGAAAAAATATCTAGCAAGTGATGGCAGCGAGTCAGTTATGCTTGTGTTGCATGGTCCTCTGAGCTCACGTTAAACTCATATTGCTCCCGGTACTTAAACGGGAACATTTCTATTAAAAATTAAAACAGGTAAGGAGTGTCTACAGTCCACAACATAAATTTTATTATTTTTTTTCTCAGTCTGGCAGCAGATCACAGCTTTGTCCATCTGCGCAGAGCATGTGTCCCTCCTTGAATGATTCACCAGCATTCGCTAGGCCAACACTAATTAGCCTTCTTTGGGACCAGTCTTTACCGGCCTTTGCAGGAAAGCCCTGGATGACTCACGGAGGTCACTTGGACCCAGCGTTCAGCCAGCTGCGAGGATGGTGCCTGGAGGAGCTGCTTTGGTGATGCTACACAATGGTGCTTTACTTCGAGCAAGGGACCAGCCCTGACCAGGTCAAACTCAGAACCAAATACGTGATGATACGAGTGCAGGGATGCCGCTGGAGGGACATAAGGGATGAATTTTTACCCCTAAAGTTCAGCATCACTGCCAGCATGGCCTTAGCAGGACGACAAAGTGTCTCCAGTCAAATCCGTGTGTTGTGAGCTCTTGGACACGGAGAACAGATGTCTTGGTCCTGTGTTTGTACGGCACAGAGGGATGCTGGCCGCCGGCTGCCACACCGTGTTCCATTTCAAATATTTAAAGTAGCAGATGAACCCCCACTACTGAGTTTGCCAGTACTGCAGAGAGTTAACTGCTGACAACAGTCTACAGTCCATAATTAGGAACCTGTTCCACTGGTGGCCTTAATTTCTGCTGTGGGGAGTAGCGAGGGTAAAGATCCACCACATCACCAGATTTTCTCCCTGCTTTTTTCTGTAGCTTTTTTTTTTGGTAAGGCAGACACTCTTGACTATCAGAGTTTATTCTGCGAGTTGGTGGGTGTACTCCTCTCTTCTGCTCTTGCAATCATTTTCCACCTCCCCAGAGGTGCCTTCATAGAGAACATCCTTCTGCTTCTACATTACACGCCTCCTGGTGAACACTCTCTGGTGTGGATTTGAGGGATTTTGCGGGTATTTTCTTCTGCTTGCTCCCATTTTGGTTTGATGTGGGGGTTAAAAAAGAAGACTGTTCAGTCAGAAGATGACCAATGTACGGAAAACATCTCATGTTCTTGTGTTTAGTAGCATCAATGAAAGGAAAAAATGGTATGTCTTGTGTGCAACTGCTTGACAGGTGGCTAAGAAAATAACCTAATGCACTGATATCACTGGTAAAGAGAAATAATTGATTCTGTCAGGTTTGCAAAAAGTAGTCTGCTTTCCTTTCTACATGGGTATTTATCAGTGACCACCCAGGTTATTTGTGTGTCACTGATCTCACCTGAAAACACTGGATTCGTTCTTCTGCATCTGCAATTAAAATGCATTTATATTCATAATAACATGGGAAAAAATCAATCATCTGATTGATCTGGATTTTGTATGTATGTACACCAGATGGCCTGGCTGATGTTGTTAGGACAGGCTGACTTCCCTAAATTCCTGGACTACGGTTCTGCTACCTGTGAGGCAAATGCCACTCTCACTTTTGGAAGTCCTTGTGTGAAAGACAGCAGAACTCTGTCACTTTTCAAAGAGATTCTGTAATTAAACTTTATGTGTACCCAGAAAGCAGTACCTTTCTTCTTATATGAAAGTTCAGGTCCTCGTGGCATCTTATCATGATAGGCATTAAGAAAAATATACCAATATTGTGAGACCACAGCAAGCACTTAGGTCTGTAGCTTTCCTGTTATCTGTCCCACTGATGTTTTAAAGACCTGTTCATCTGAAGTGAATCTGGGTGTAGCACCAGACAAATAAATATCCAGGAGAATTTTTTGGATTATTTGAGTAGACAGTCTAGTAAACTGTGCTGCATCCTAAGGTTCGACATAGAATCATAGAGTCACAGACTGGTTTGGGTTGGAGGGGACCTTAAAGGCCACCCAGTGCCACCCCCTGCCCTGGGCAGGGACACCTCCCACCAGCCCAGGTTGCTCCAAGCCTCGGCCAACCTGGCCTTGAACCCCTCCAGGGATGGGGCAGCCACAGCTTCTCTGGGCAACCTGGGCCAGGGGCTCACCACCCTCAGCGTAAACAATTTCTGCCTCACATCTCATCTCAATCAACAAGCAAATTTTAAAATCAAAATTATGAAGAAAGCAGTGATAATAATTGGTCACCCATTTGTCTGTCAGAGAAGACCTCCAGTCTCACCCATCTTTTTATTCTTTACTAAAAATGTACCCGGTGTCTCCACCGTCCCCAGATGCCATTTCCAGTTTACGAGGGCAGGGTTGGCGTCTCCTTCAGATACTGAAGTTGTGCCTAATTTTGTCCGGGGAGCAACCTGGACCCCTTGCAGATCTCCCTGCAACGCCACCAGCTCTGCCATACCCTGCGCAGCTCCCGGCATTGCTGCCCCGTCAATCCGCTCCTCGTCATGGGCGGGATGCTCAGCGTCCCGCTGACACCAGAAGCCGCAAAAACATCCTGGTGACAGCGATGGCTCGGCAGACGTGAGTGCTTTGCAGAGGATGAAAAAAAAAAAGCAATTCTATTTAAGAAAATAACCGTTCATAATTGGGCCTCTGTCACTTTAAATTTTAATGGTAATAGTAGTACTGGAACTTTAAATTACAGCTTTCAGTGTCTTCACGCTGAATCTCTCAATTACTCTTCGTACCTCCCTTCCCGGCGCACGTGCACCGTGACATTGATATCGCCGCTCAAATCAAAATCCACGCCCGGGGGCCGGGCTGCGTGGGACGCCGAGCACGGGTCCTGCCTGCCTCCATCGCCGGCAACCGGCGTGCGGGGAGGCGTCACTCCCAGGCCTGGGCAAATCCTGGTAAGCCTCGTGCAAAAAAAAAATAAATAAATAAATAAATAAATTAAAAATTTGCACATTTTTGTCACCCAGACGGTGTGCAGCCCACGCGCTCTCTCCCCACGGGGTGGGCTGGGGGATGCCCCTGCAGGCGCAGCCTTCGGTGCAAGGGGAGGCAGCCCCGGGAGAGGCGAGGCAACGAGTCAATAGCGAGTTTTGCGACGATTATGGGGGTGGCTGCTGAGGTTGCCCTTGCAGCCAGAGACAGCGAGGCGATCGGTGTCCCACAGCTGGGATGCGGAGGGAGCGTAGGGAAAGGTTTTCCTCCAAAGACGGCAAAACCATATACAGAGCAACCCAAGAGAATTAGGGAAAAAAAAGGAAGAAGGGAGAAATTTTCAGGTGCGTTGCATTCCGTGGCAGATTAAGTCCGTATTATGCATTTTGGCTGTCGTTACTGCAAGCTCTGTTCCATTATTTAACTGGCCGTCATGGTATTTGCGCATACCTGGTGCCCAGCCCCTTCACCAGCAGCTCCAGCCCTTAACCTAGAGACAAGCACGACGCTGGCGAGGGAAACGCTCAGCGCCGTACGACCTGAAAATACGCTTTTAAACTCTAGAAGGGTAGAGGGGCTCGAAAACTATTGCCGCAGAACAGGTTGTGCGAGTAACCAGCTCTGAAAACTGCATGGGATTGCTGGTGAGGGAGCAGACAAATTTTGTGCCGGTTCCACCCTTGGCCAATGGGAGGTAGAGGTGGCTGAGCCTGCAGTTTACAATAAGTAGGACCACTTTGTCCTTCCAGTAACCCCCTCCAGATAACTGGAAATCTGCATACGGTAGCTTAAAAGCGGCTCAGACAGGGCTCCTATCTATTCCCACTCCTAGCCTGGATGAAATGCGAGGATGGAGGTCACATAAACTCACTCTGTTCGTGCAGTTCAGAGCTATTTGCATAATCCAAGCTTTCATTTTAAAACAAATTAAGTGCCTGGCACTTTATGGTTGTGAAGAAACCTCCCCGAGGTGTGAGTGAAGTACGGAGCCACTGAAAGCAAAGTCCACCCCGGGTCGAGTGGGAAATGGCAGTGCAGAGGAATGAATGCTTCATAATGTAAACAGAAGTGCAAGAGACGGGAAATTTTTCACATTTTATTAAATCAGACTTTTACAGTAGTTGTTGAAAGCAAAAAACACTGAATTATATTTAGATAATCGTTCCATAAATAATGTGTGTTTTCACAGCAGTCACAAAGTCTGGAATTTATGTGCTAATTACGGACCCCAAATCATCTCTGCACAGATTTGCAATTAAAACTGAAATATTTTCATATACAATGTGAGCCCTGTATTCATAGCAACAGCTAAGAGACATGCTGGTTACAGTTTGCTCAGTAAATCTGAATATTTTATGTTTGAACACAATTGTTTCACTATTGTTGTCCTTACATTCGGTATTTCAAAAGCTGAAAGAGTTTAAATCCGAGTGCCACATTGCAGACTGCTATTCCTTTTAGAAAAAAATATTCTCTATATAGTAATGTATATACTGCAACAATCTAAGGGAACAAACGATCATTGAAAGACATAGAGAAAGCAAAATTCCTGTGTATGGTTATCTTCTTAATAAATATTGTAAAAACACATACTTTTAAGACCCTGCAGTGACAGCAAAGTGCAGGAAGAATGCAAAATTAGGGAGAACGTTGAATAATTCAGTAGCTTGTTATGTGATTAGATCCGATTGGCCCACGCTAAGATGCTGCCCATAAAAATGATTTCCCATGGTAGCATTGGTCTAAGGGTGGGGGGTTTATGATGTCCATAAAATGGAAGAACAAGGCTTACTGGAACTAATAATATCATGGCTGCGCAGAATGATTGATGATCTTTAAAAAGGCCCAGATTGGTTTCATCTTTCTTCAGATTTTATCACTCACTCTTTCTTAGTCACGTGCAATCACTGAGGCCAAGAGAGGTAACAAGTGTTTGATGTATGATACTTGAGCCACTTTTGTCAGAACTGCATTTATTTTAAACTGCTCTTGTATTTGATACTCCCAACATGTAGATGTTCTTTATGTTTATTTTTTCTCCAGCTGATGAGAACAGGCACTCCTGGGGTTGGGTCAAGAGGTAAACCAAGCTCGTGTTAGAGCCGTGGTGCCAAAAATCGCAGTAAAAATTAAACAGATCCTCCTTCCTTGCACTGGGACCGTTTCCATTACTGATTAAATGGATAAAGAGCTGCGCGGGGCTGACATCTTCTTGGGAGAACCTCATATCCTTTATTATTTGCAGTACGCACACACCTTTCAGAATGCTACTTACGCTTCTTGGAATATATTACCCGTTTCAATTTACTCTATCCTTCGCAATCTGCAGAGAGCCACAAAAGCTCCTTTTATGTCAGAAGAAATTTCAGATGAATAGGAGAAAAAATACTTAATTTAGCCAATTGGGAAAAAAAGGGTCATTTCCACTTGTTTCTGCAAGCTTACACATCTCCTCAAATACGACAAATCAAGCCAGATATCTTAATCATTTGTTGGAAACATCCTTATCAGTAACTTATTCGCAAAGACTGCAGATGTGTGAGCTGAAAAATGTTTGGCAGGGTCCCAAAGGGAAAAGAAAGAGTATTAAAGGGTTGATCAAACAGCAATATGTTGGAGTCCTGCTTATTTGGAGAACTTTCCGTTATCCCCGCTTGTTCTAGTTGGAAAAACAACAGATAAATCAGCAGGATGTCAGGTTTCTGAGACCCATCGCTGATGCAGATGTTTATGTTTGCATGCGTGGGTGTGATGACAAGACCGTAGGCGTACCTGTGCCACACCTGTGTGCTTCTGCACGGCCCCGCATACGGACACGCGGGTCCTCTCGCTCGCGATGATGCTGTCTCCTGTGGAGTTTAATGGTTTTCTGTTTTTGACAATTTAAGCACTGTCTCAACACTGTTTAACGAAATCAAAAGCGGGCCTTGGCAATTAATTTCTGCCGTCAATAGTATTCTCAAACTGGGCAACTCCCCTTGGAACGGGGAGCCGTAACAGCAAAGCCCGTGCGAGTGAAAGAGCAAGACAATTCATTAGACGACTCTGCAGCAGCTAAAAGTGGCGGGGGATGTCAGCCCGTGCTCCGGTGCTTCAATACTAATGAGAGTCATTGCATATTCATAACCCTAAATACAGTCAGCTTCTGATAAAAACTTTTGTCATCGAAGCTTCACAGCAAGAGCAAAGCATCGCACTCCTGGTGTCGTGGCACTTCCACCAAGCCAGCGCAAGAGCAAGATTGATTGTTTTGCAACGCAGGCTGACAGGGAACTAAGAGATACTGCCCCAAGGGTCCCGAAACTAAGCTTAGTTTGATTACAAGGCTCCAAGTAATCAAAGAAACAAAAGAGAGGGGGGGAAATGGGGAGAAGAATGTTGTTTTGTCTTGTTGGTGTGTTTCGGGCTTGGGTTTTTTTATTATTTTTTAAAGATAAAGGAGGCTCTAAAGATGTAGCTTTCTTTATTGAGTGTTGAGAGTAATTATCTGTTAGGCGTTTAAAACAGTTCATATCAATTTTTATCACGGAGGAAGAAGACCGGCAGGCGCTAGCAAACTTGTTCCCATGTTGTAGGAACACTGCTGCATGTCTTAATAGATACAAATCTCTAAAACTGTATGAAGTTTCACGTCAATATGAATAGCAAAGATTAGTGAACTCAACCTGTCAGATATTAAAATCAGCTCTGCCAAGTGTTGCGCTACCCAGAATTCACTTCTTGCGGGTTCCTTTTCGTTTTTGTTGTCAGCTCCGTCTTCTTCTCATCATTGTTGCTATTTTTATTATTAGTTTTGAGAAACTACCCATCTACTTTGCTGGCAGTCAAATCCTGAAGGTGCACAGCTCTGCTAGCCTTTGACCTTGCAATACCTGTCTGCTGGGGCAGCTGTTAGCATCCCCTGGAGTCAAAGAAGAGAAATGTGTGTTTCAGCACCCACTTTGAAAAAAGCCTTGAGCATTTTCTCACTCATAATGATGTCTTCAGCTGGAATGCCAGCACATTTCCACATCTTTTTGACAGGCAAGCAGACTATAAAATATACATAAAATTAAATAAAACAGGACATTAACACAAAGGTTTCAAAATCTGATTACAGTGCAGGGTTGGCTTTTTTTTTTATTTTTTTTTTTTCAGCAATTATAAAACTGTGCGTTTGGGGGGTAAAAAAAAAAAAAAACCTGCGTGGCTCAAGAGAAATCATGAAGGATTAAGGATGGGGAGGTTTCTCTAAACTGTTAAATATCTCAGTCACATGTATACAGGCTTTGAAAATAGAGAAATCTTGTAGTTATGATTGATTGAGGTAACTGATTATCCACAGATATTTTAAGTGTTGAGACATTAAATTGTCAGCCATATCAGTTTGATTGCAGTAAAACATGAAAACATTGACTTTTGTCTAGTTAGAGAAATTTATTTTTCCCAGAATGACAATCCTTTAAGTAGAAACCAGGCAGCTTGCCAGCTCTCCATGTCATACATTGAAGTTTGCAAATGCAACCCATATTTTCAAATGTTTTTCAAGGTTCAGTGAATGGTGCATAGGTCTTTGGCAAATAGTCTTGTAATAAACAGATTTCCGTACACTGCTTCAATCTTCCTTAAGCCTGGTGTAGACTAGTATTTATTCATTACGAATAAATGAATGGCATAGACGGTGGTTTGAATTCAAGGTGTATACGTATTCAGAGCTCTTCACTTATGTAAAACATCTCTCTAAAAGAAACAGTAACCCTCCTTGGACTGAAGCTATAGGAACAAGTTTGATTAATATGTTTTACAAGCCTGAAGTAAATGCTCATCATAGCTGTCAGCAGGCTGACAGCTTTCAAAAAAGAGCCTTTGTTCCCGGAATGAGTAATTTGTGTGATCTTCTTTAAGATACCACACTCAAAACCTTAGAGGGAGAAGGTGTTACATTCAAGCGAATTCTACCCAGAATGTGATTGCTGTTAAGTCTGCTTTGTATTCCCGATCCTTGATATGCACACAGTATTTGACAGGATAGCGACTTTTTTTTATTATTATTATTTGTTGCTCTTGCTTGTCAGAACACCACTGCTTTCTCGTTAGGCAGAGGTGTACTCAACGAGTTTTGTACCTACACGCACGGGAGAGCCACCATTACCCGATGCCCTGCATCCTTTTTGTGCTTGCTTGTGGATTAATAGGACATAGAGAATTACAGGACACCTTGGAATTTACGTTTGGTTGACTGAAAGTGCAAGGAAGGAGGCCGAAACTTGGAAGACCACAGAGAGGGGACTGAGCCATACCTTGAGAAGCAAAGGGGACAACTCTTCCCTCTTTTCTGGGGCATTAAACATTTTCTCCTGGCTGGAGTGGTAACACCTCTGCCACAAAGAATTAGGCAGTGGCACGTTGTGCCTCCAGCATTAACGAGCGACTACCTCGAGAACATGTCAACTGATGAAAAATAAAACTGAGGTTACCCATTAGTGTGGGAAAATATTTCCTTCCTGACCTCTTCAGGCAAAAAGGTTACTGTACAGCACAAAGCATTAGGTTTGATTACTTTTAGCTAGACAAAATTTGCACTCGGTTGCGTGATTTTGAAGTTGGAAAAGAGCATTTGGCTTAAACAGACCCATATTTATCTGTTTGTATGCGTAGCTACAGTGAATAATAACAGTGAACTAGTCCAACCCTTTTAAAAAATCCAGTCAAAATATTTGACGTTGGTGCTGGATTCCAGTTTGATTTCAAGAGAGATAGAGGAATTATTCTTTATTTCTATCCTTCCTTGTGCCCTTCCATTTTTGTTCTGCGGGTCTGCGTAGAGCAGAGATGTTCTTTGCCATTTGCCTACCTCCATTCAACTAGTTCTCTCTTTTCCAGACTTCAGGTAATTCCAAGGTAAGTCAGTCTCAGACTGAGGTCCAGCCATTTGTTTTGCAATCCAACATGCTAAATAAAACCTATGTCCAAGGCATGCCACCCCAGTGACAAAGGTGTCCTTCCCAAAGTGAGGTGAACGAATCTGGATGTGCTCCTACACCCAACAGGATGTGGGTAGTATGGCAATATGACACTGATGCCTGTATTATTAACAGGTTTAGAGCACACCAAAAAAAAACCTTATTTAATTGCTGATTCAGTTGTTGCTATTCTTTGAAATATGGGACTGCCTGAACTCAAGCTAGCTCCCTGCTCCTCACAAGCAGATCATGCATGGGTCTCCACTGGCACTATCGACATCCTTGTAGGCTCTGTAGTCTGCTCCCACAGAACAAATCAGGAGAGTCAGGCTTAGTATCGGGAGCAGACAGAGCTTCAGCTCGCGCACAGACAGACAGAGAGGTCCCCGTGCAGTCTGCGACCCTACAAGGAGTTGGCAGAGACCATCAGAGCTGGACAACCATCTCAGTTGCCCCAACAGTTTCCACTGGCCAAATTAGTATGACAGCCCCTCAAAGCAACTCATTGACTTATTATAGCTGGCTCTTACCTTCTCCTTCCCAGTCAGCTGTATGGACACATCCACAGTAACACAGCAGAGGTGATTATCCATCCTCACCATTTGCTCGTACAATTTTAATTCACCTTCATGCTGAGGGGAGGAGATTGACGCACTACAAAAAATAAAATAATACCCAGTTTAATCCAAGGTAGGAGTCCATTCCTTCCTGCACAACAATTTATTTCCTTAAACACTCTATTTAGCTTATCCTTATCATAAGATTCTGGAAAGTCCAGAGGTTTCTTATTTCTTGCTCACCTTTACCTGTTTTGCCCTAATTCAGCTCCTGTCCTACATTATCATCTCATTAGAAGAACTCAACAGTTTTCCCAGCACCAAAATGAGTCTCAAATTTCACACCATTTTTTAAAAGAAGCTCAAACCCCCAAAGTTAACAGTATTAGTGCCTTTAATCACTAAGAAGGGGGATGGGGGGGTGTTATATATTAATTACTATCTTAAAAAGACAATGCGTATTCCCGTCTATACATATGGTACTCAATAATTTTCTCGATTCAGAATTCTGGAGGGAGATCATTCAGTCCTGGTAATTTGCTATTACTGAATTCCTCAAATTGCTCCATCGTTTTCATGCCATACATCAGCCTGTTAAGGCCACATTTTTATTTCCTGTGAAAAGTGACCTTGGAATAGAATTCGGAAACAAAAATACATTAAAAGAGTGGGGGAGCTGATTCACTAGAAAAAAGTTAAGTTCTTAGTATTGGCAAGTGTTGACAATGAGGAGATGTAATAAACGTCTATAAATATTTGAGGGCTTTTAACAGTAATCATGGAGAAAAAAAATACTGACTTTGACATTAAAATATTTATCCTGATGTATCTGTCTTATTGGAGAAAATGGGCTCAGTATTTCAGATGCTGTAGTATGGTAATTGGTGTTAACTTTAAATCTTTAATCAAAACCACTGTAAGAGAGTCAACTGAGATAATGGGGTGAAAATATGAAAAAGAAAATAACGGGTGATGTCTGGAAATTTTATTTGAAAACATAATCCGCTGAATTATGCTACCACATCCCAGATTAATTTGCAGATTCCCCATTAACTAGATAAAACTCCAGTGAAACGTATGGTCAGAAGCAGCCTTCCTTTGACATGGCGATTAATGAAGTGGAGAAAGGAAGAGACGAAGGAATAGAGAAATTCAACAACCGACCTGGCTGTCCCCTCATTTTAGCACGTGGTACTGTCTACACGTGTACCACTTGCACTGGTAATTAATTTCATAATATGATATCTGTTCTAGAGATCTCTGGCTATTTTTATTTCTTGTAGCTTCTTTGATCTTTTATTCTTAACTGCTCCTGGCCTGTCAGTGTATGCGCTAATCTATTTACGTTACCTGGCAAAGTTTCAAGTCTGAAATTTCTTTGAGTTCTTGAGGTCCCGCCTTAACTTTATACTTTCCTAAACTCAAATTAAAACAAATAAAGCTGAAGCAGGAGCGTTTCCAACTGCTTCAAGGGAAACATGAACGCCTAGGAGTTACGACCACTTACTCCACATGAATGGACCTCAGTTGGTTTAAAAACTGAAAGTTCCACGGAAAGGTGGACCCAAATGAGATTAAGTAATCACCGTTAAATCTGTGGTAGACCCATGTAATAGTTTCAAGTGTATTGATTGCAGATTTATTTCCTATTTCATTATTTGCACTCGTATACCTTGTATTTTGATGACACCAAGCTGAGTGATGCAGTTGACACACCTGAGGGATGGGACACCATCCAGAGGGACCGGGACAGGCTCAAGAAGTGGGCCTGGGTGAAGCTCATGAGGTTCAACAAGGTCAAGTGCAGGGTCCTGCACCTGGGTCAGGTCCCCCCGGTATCAATACGGGCTGCGGGATGAAGGGATGGAGAGCAGGCTTGCCAAGAAACACTTGGGGGTACTAGGAGGTGAAAAGCTGGACATGAGCTGTCAGTGTGCCATCACAGCCCAGAACCCCCCCGCAGCCTGGGCTGCATCCCCAGCAGCGTGGGCAGCAGGGTGAGGGGGGGATTCTGCCCCTCTGCTCCGCTCTGTGAGACCCCCCTGCAGTGCTGCCTCCAGCGCTGGGGCACCAACAGCAGAAGGACACGGAGCTGTTGGAGCGGGGCCAGAGGAGGCCCCGGAGATGCTGGGAGGGCTGGAGCCCCTCTGCTGTGGGGACAGGCTGAGAGAGCTGGGGGGGTTCAGCCTGGAGAAGAGAAGGCTCCGGGGAGACCTTCTTGTGGCCTTTCAGTGCTTAAAGGGGGCTTATAAGAAAGACGGGGACAAACTTCTTAGCAGAACCTGTTGCGATAGGACAAGGGGTAATGGTTCTAAACTAAAAGAAGCTAGATTCAGACTAGATATAAGAAGTGTTTTATGCAGAGGGTGGTGAAGCACTGTCCCAGGCTGCCGAGAGAGGTGGGAGGTGCACCATGCCTGGAAACATTCCAGGTCAGGTTGGACGGGGCTCTGAACAACCTGGTCTGGTTGAAGATGTCCCTGCTCATTGCAGGGGCTTGGACTACATAACCTTTAAATGTCCCTTCCCACCGAAACTATTCTATGATTTTATCATTCTATGATTTTATCATTCTATGATTCTATATTTTATTATTTAGTTAAGGAAATGCCTTGTGCTACCATCATTTCCTCTACTTGTCATGACCTAATGTTAACCAGCTGGTGCTGTGAAAGTGTTGATCACTACCGAATAGCATACTTCTCATTTAAATAAGCATTGGCAAAAGGCCACGCTTTTGATTAATAGTCCTAAAGAGTTTTCCTTCTCAACTTCAGCTGGTCCACAGCGAGACATAACGTAACTTGCAGATCAGATCCCTCCTGAGTGGAGGAATCCACTTAGGGATCCTTTACTGCGGGTAATACCAAACCTGCAGCAGTGTCTGCACTGGTGCTGCCTGTGTCCCCAGCAAGTTTGGTCTCATTTCATTAAAATGGGTTTGGTCGATGTTTCAGAAGGGTGTGTTTGAGTTTGCAACATTTTTTTATCCATCGGGTTTCCTTACCTCGTGCCTGGGAAGAAAGCAGCTGCCTACTCTCTGCTCATTTTGCTCTTGAACTCCGTAGGGTCGTGAACGTGGTCACCTAAAGGTATACAAGGAGTAGAGAGTTTCTATGGCCCTCATCTTTTTTTGTGTGGCCATTCAATGACTGTTGTCTGACTCTGCGTTATCTCACGGTAATAGGACAAACTGTCAGTCTCTCATAGAAGATGCATGCTCAACAAAGATGAAAAAAATACTATGGACATTTCCCGCAGGTTCTCTGGTTTCCACCGCTTAACAATTCTTTTTTTCTGTCTTTGAAAATGCAAATTGGCATCATTACATTTGGAAGGTATAAATTTAATTACTTTTTTATTTTGAAAAGAAATCAAGATTAAATAGTCTATGAATTTAATCTTTTTGTCTTTCCCTGGATTTTCAGCAAGAAGTTACGCTAACACTGAAACAAATAACATATTTCAGTACTTTCTTACCTATACCACTTTCAGTTATTTTTCTACCTTAAACATTATCACTGGTGTTAATTCTGTATTTTAAAAATTAAAGCATCCAGTGCATCAGAGAAGATAAATATTGCAGGTTTTAAAGCACAAAGAGGAATCTGGAAAAAAAAGAGAAAGCCAAGGTGGTGTATTTTTAATTCCTGTGGGATACTTGGATTTTAGGTGTAAAGCTGAGGGAATTATTCTCTCTCATAAACATTTCCTGAGTTAGTACTTTGGAATTCTGGCACATTCTTTTAGGTCTTTTGCTATTATTATTGTACTATTTGTGTGTGCAAACACATTAAATAAACTCACTGAGAACAATTTTCAGAAATAAAAATGTCTTCTTTTTTAATTTTTTTTTTTCCTGTTCCAGACTTCATAGCTGGCCCCAGAAAATCATACAAGCCTTTCCCAGAGCCAAAACTCAGCCTCCCCTTTCCTTTGTCTCTGGTGTAACCTTTGCTGAAACAGCCAATTGATTAATATTTTCTTTGCTATCATTTTGTTCCTGCAACCAGTAGAGTGGCCCAGCAAACGGAGCAGGTAGACATGTAATCCAGGTATCGACTGGCACCGGGAATTAACCATTTGCTAATAGATGAGTTGTTCATATGGCACTTTATATTTAGTTTGTATTTTTGCAAAGTAAATATTTATACACATTGTTCATCTAATTTGACTCATGTCTGTGTGTGTGTGAAATGTATGAAGGTTATTTATGGTCTGTGTCAAAAGGTTATGAACAAATTGAATTTATGGAGAGGGATCACCATTCCCTTGTGATCAGAGCAGTAGTTGTTTTTCAAGTGTCTCTAGAAAAAATCGCCTGTTTGGTGGTCACCAAAACCAACGGCTCTTATGTTTCTGGCAGTGGTTCTTTAAACTAGGCGAGGTTATCTGGCATTAACAGAAACTAGGAGATGTTGCAACATCAGTAATTAAGGGGAAGAAAGCTACCACAAGTTGCAGCACCACGCGTGAGCAGTGTTTCCACTTACAGGAGACAATCACCTGGAAATCTGCAGGTCTGTCCTTACCGTCTCGTTCTGCTGCAAGGAGCTCTTCGTGGCTGGATGCGGCGTCCTACAATAAATGCTCCGATGCTCACATTTTGAGAGAGAGAGAGAGAGAGAGAAGTATTTGGTTCAGTAAGAGTCCTCCTCCTTCTGGGCCAATCCCTGGAGCGCATCCTTGAGCCAGGTAGAAGAGTTGTCGAGTAACACACAAAGTCACCTAACAGCACAACACAACGTTGGTTCCTGCAATTAATATAATCATCAATCTAAGGCAGAAAAGTAATAATTTTCTTCCCAGACAATGTTCTTTCCACTCCTTTGGTATGCCAGGAAAACCACAGCGCCTCAGCAGACTACCAAACGCCATTGTAATGACTGATATTCATCAATGGAAGGAAATATGAATGTTAGAAATAACTGTACTTGTTGTGCTAGATGTCTGGAAAGATAATCTTTGCCAAGGCGTGCACAAAGCCTTTTCTGCTTTTCCAGACCATTCCCATAACTTTTTCTATATATTTGCATTAAATCATATTCTTCTACACTTCATGACTGGTCAAACGTGTTAAATCCATTTTCATATTAAAAGTTGCTTGCAAAGAAGTATCAGCATGTTTCCTCTGTATTTTTCTTACTAAATATTAGCAAGACTTCTGTAGGACGTGCTAGCAGCCTCTTGGTTTGTTACTGCAATTCTTGTTTATTAAATGTATTAAAATGCAGAAGAAAATTATCTATTTCAAAAATCCTTGTTAATTGTCATTTATTTAGGATTTTAACAGGGTTTTAACATTTTGCTATCAAAATTCAGGTGCTTCATTATATTTTGATATATTTATTTTTGCATAAATTCTGAAATTAAGTTAGAATGATTCCTATTCTTTTATGATCAAGACACATGCTTTTAACTAGCCCGTAACCTCATCTATTGCACAGCAATTACAGACGATGCAACAGTTCGGTGTATTTACATAAGCTGATCAGACACAGTAAACAATCAGCAAAAACTTTAATAACGCCAGATTAAATCTTGAAGTTATTAATTCATTTTTAGTCAGAACTTACATGTATAAACATTCGGGGGAGTGATTGCGAAGAGTAGGTGATGACCTCAAGATTTCATCCAGCGCTAATAGATTTAGTCTGAGGTTTCTTCTTTGCTGTTAGACACTAAACGATCCCATCATCAATTAATCTGAATGTTTGCTTTAATATAGTTCTTTTATGACTGAAGTTTGAAGATATTTCCTTGAAGTAGAGATATTTTAGTGGTTTAATCTCATAATAAGTATTAAACATAACTTGACAATATAGATTATCAGACTGAATGGTTTTAATAAACTTAGAGTTAATTTGCTGAAAAATTATAATTACTTCTTTTTTAATCAGAGCTTGAGTTCATGAAGGGGGGAAATTAACTTTCTACATATGGCGAAATCCCTGTTTCTCCAATTCAGAGAAAATTCCTCTTCAGTGTAGTCTTGCCTGAGTGAGGGATGAATAGGGATTTGACTGTGGTAAATATAGTTCCCAGAAAAATTATGTCTTTTCCCAGTGTTACTATCAAGACAGTTACTATTCAACATTGTGCTTCGTTCTAAATTGGCTTTGCTGAAGCACGCTAATGTTTATAAACTATCAGTACCCAATTTGTCCTATTTGTAAAGAATGGGGCAAAAACACTTCTTTTTTTTTTTTTTTTTTAATTTTCCAAAGGTTATGACACCAGACTGTTTGTACCTCAGGTACCAGATGCATAAATGAACAAAATAGGAAAAGCAGGATTTTTTTTACTCTGAAGTTTATGCGACAAATTATTATTCAAGAGCAGAGATCTTCCATTGAAGAGTCTCCGAGACAAGAAATGTGATTTGATGCCAGGTCAAAAGAGTTGCTCATCAGAAGGCCCCAAGGATAATTTTTCTGACAGAAAACCTAAATTTATTTGAGGACTAGTGTCTATCACCATCTATTACATTTATCCCAGAGCTTTACGTGGAGGAATTTTTTCACAGAAAGCCATTAGTGATTTATATTATGAATATGAGTTTGATTATGATTAAAAATCTGTTTTCTTGTCTTTTTTGTTTCAGGGGGTTTTTTTAGCATATGAGGAGTAGATAAAGTCCATACTTGGTTATTTAACTCCGCTTACTCTAACGAGTAAGCCTGCAGACTGCAGGTGGATTGCAGAGGGGTTTTGGCAGGGTATTCAACATATTGAGAAAACCCATTTTTCCTGCTAATATTTTCCATTCTAAGTCAGTCTCACGCCAACGTTTGTGGTGACTGTCACAAAAATGCAGGGAATAGGCTGATGAGAGATCCTTTAGAAATCAAACCATACGAAGAATTTTATTAAAGTGCATTGTATACTGAGTCCAGTTCTCTATTGTTCCTCCCGTTACACAGCCGCTGCAATGTGGGTTTGAAATTACCAAAGCTGAACTTTGGTAATTTCTATGTCAACACGGTTATAATGAGTAATGGCTATGTCAACATGGGCAGCTTATCCCACGCTCCAACCCCAAACTGCTCACAACCCCACCCAGATGTCTCTCGGACCCTTAAAATGTGAAACTGATGTTTGAGCTCTGGCCCTCTGGGAGCCTTGGCTGGTCCTCAAGATCCGAGCCCTTGTGCTCTGCGTGGCATCCCCTGGCTGTCAAAAATTGCCAGGACTCAACGTCCAACTGAAGCAAGTCAACTGCCATTGCTGGGAGATGACGAATTGCCATTCCTTCTGGACAAAGAGATAAACTGTGTGCAAAAACAGCCCTCCCCTGGCATTGAACTGCCCCCTGCCCCTTCTTTCCATGGCTCGCAGCTGGCACAGGCAGCAGACTAAACTGCATTTAGATAGCGCACTGTTCACGAAAATTAAGTCCGCGTTCTATAACAGTACTTCAGATTAATATTTTCCTTTTCCTAAAAGCCTGTCGTTTTAAAGTACCTCATATATATGTATATATGTAGAAGAGATCATATACATATATAATCTCCATGACTTAAAAAGTAAGAAATCGTATATATACATATATATGTGTGCATGCCTGTGTATGATCCCTCCTAATTTAAAGGACTATATGAAAGGCTTGTCAGCCTTTTGCTGCAGAGACAGCAGTGGGAGAGAAAGTGGCTTTTTAACACCTGGAATCTCACCCGCCATCTGGAGAGGCTCAACGCACCCACCGGAGATGTAAGGTTTGGACAGAAATTTCTGGGGTGTGATCCCAGACCTCCAGCTCAATCAGGTAGAGGCATGTTGTGTAGTTTTAGCCAGCGTTTTACACCCATTTGGCATCGGTACGAACGCCTACGCAAGGTGCGGAGCAGTAGAGAATTAGTCCCACTGACCTTAATAAAAACCCATGGAGGGGAAAAAAAAATTAATAGTTCGTTTGTGGAGCCCTAAGATAAGTAAGTTTTTTATAACTTAAAGATGTTCCGGGACGTGCCAGTATAAAACAAAAGAGCTCCAGTACAGCGAAGAGGAAAGTATACAACGCAAATAAAAACATATGGACACTTTTAGAAACAAGCTCGAATTTGTCTTCTACAAACCCCCAAGCAGACGCTCCCCTGTCCTTCCCGCGGCTCGCGAGGAAAGGGTGGTTCTGGGTTTCCTCTCCAGATGGAGAGCTCAGCAGCGTATTCCCATTCCAGCACTTCTTCCAAAACTGCCACGTTATCCCGCTTAGATCTCTAACACCTGCTACAAAATATTTCACACTTGTTCTGTCTCGCTCGAGGTAGAGGGAGGCAAAAAGGGCACCGGCACCATCAAAGGTTGTGCCCAATGCTGCAACTGATGCTTCCACAGTCCCCACTGCTCTTGCTTTGCTTGTGGATGGGTGTTTGTGTCACGGACACCGTCCAAGGAACAGCGGCATCAGTACAGGTGCTGACAGCTCAAATTCAGTGTAAACGGAAGGACCCGTGAGATTCCTCTGGCCAGCCCTTCTTTTATGATTTTCTCTTTCACAATACGTGATGTTTTGGAGATGGAGTGCTGCTGCTGTTGCACGCACATAGCCTGTGGCAATCGGTGATGAGGAAGCTTTTCCAAGCCTCACACAAGGAAATACATTAAAAATGTAAACCATGCTATCTGTCACATATTTGTGTGTTCAGGTGGCTTATTGGGATGTAGCCTATTGTGACACCACAAAATCTATTACATACATCTGTGATTGTTTAATGTCATACAGCTTTCATTAAACATGTGTTGGCCGAGGTTCTCCTGTCCTCCCAGATTCATCTTGGTTCATGTAGAACACAAGTCTCAGTCTAGATCTTTCTTTGTCCTACTCCTTGTCAAGAGTGGAAGAACCTGGAAGCTGTTTTAACCCACTTCAATTAACAGGGTCTCCAAAGGCCTATGGACAAGCTTGGAGTTGCCACAGCTTTATGTCTGTCCATGCGGGGACAAAACCAAGTGCTCCAGAAAGGTTCACCTTCAAAATATCGTGTGACAGAAAAGGGGCGTTACAGATGTTGAATATGCTGTCTGAGACCGTCCTCTGTGGACTGACCTCCACTGTGAGCACCAGGTGGGAACACTGCAAGAGCAATGCAAAGGGTCTGGAGTGCCCCTTACATGCAACCTCGTTATCTTGAGCCATTAATTCAAGTATAAATTACAGTAACCAGTTTGGAGTGGAATAGAATGGGATGGAATGGAATGGAATGGAATGGAATGGAATGGAATGGAATGGAATGGAATGGAATGGAATGGAATGGAACAGAATAGATTTCACTTGGAAGGGACCTACAACAACCATCTAGTCCAACTGCCTGACCACTTCAGGACTGACCAAAAGTTAAAGCATGTTATTAAGGGCATTGTCCAAATGCCTCTGAAACACTGACAGGCTTGGGGCATTGACCACCTCAATAGGAAGCCTGTTCCAGTGCTTGACCACCCTCTCGGTAAAGAAATGCTTCCTAATGTCCAGTCTGAACCTGCCCTGACACAGCTTTGAACTGTTCCCGCGCATCCTGTCCCTGGACCCCAGGCAGAAGACAGCAGCACCTCTATCTCCTCTTCACCTCCTCGGGAAGTTGTAGAGAGCAATGAGATCACCTCTCAGCCTCCTTCTCTCCAAACTAGACAAACCCAGTGTCCTCAGTCACTCCATGCCTTCCAGCTCTTTCACCAGCTCTGTTGCCCAGCTTGGGGTATTCTGCGTGGAGATCAGGGTCCAAGCTGCAATGCATGTGGTTTGTCTCAAACCAGTAGACCTATCACAACTGTAGACCAAGGAGGACCGTATTGGAGCGTGCCATCTCTTGTTGGCAGTCCCGTATCTATCTGTCCAAGGGTGGCTCCTTAAAAACGGACATTGACTTACTTACAGGGCCACAACAAAGTTGCTCTAAAGGTCAAGGATAAAGATGCAGTGTTGGATGTGATATGGTAACAGTTAATAATAGATCAAATAAAATAAAACAAGTTGGCCTCTTTTGCTGTCCAAAACTAACTTGGCCTCCTTTGCCCTCCAAAACTGAGACAATTGTTGGCAATAGATTCACCATACTAAGGCACAAATTTCCCAAAGGAGCCCAAGGGCCGTGCTCCTGCCTGCTATTCGTGCTGACCTGTACAATGACCTGTCACGTAGATTGGAGCAGCCACACAGCTGCCTGCCGCTCTCCGTGTCGGTGAGCACCACGTCCATCCTGGTGGCAGTTACTTACAGATGTCAGTGACGAAGAGTGGGTCCACCACAACTACGGATTAGCCTTCTGCATCCCAAAGTGAGGGTCACCTTCTCTACTCAGGGGTGAAAAAACACTGACGTGGACACGGAAGGTATTTTAGGATGCATGAGATAAGCACTTTAACCAAATAACACTGATTTGGGGAAATTAAACTCCGATATCGCTCCAATTTTCCTGAAAGATGGCTGTTTCCACATTAACTGTTTCTAGATATTGAACAAACCTTTATCCCATAAGAAATGTAATTAGTGTTACATTTTTCTACCCACTGTCACATGGAGCAATACAAAAACATGAACTGGTGTACCTTTTTTACATTAGATTTTTCAGTACTTCCACCACCCTACAGAAATTCTACTCACACAGTACAAAAAAATCCAAACAATGGTAATGGGGGGGGGGGGGAAAATCTGGTTTTCTTTTTTTTTTCTAACTTGGTGTTAACTTAATGATATGTGACATTGCTATCAGTGCAGCGCAATAAAAATGAAATGGTACCCAATGTGCACAGACACTATGGAAATTTCAAATGACAGCAGCAACAACAAAAATTATACTTTCCCTTTCCTTTCGTATGCCCTTTGCATTAACGTAAGGATATGTGACTTTGCTATCCATGCACTGCAATAAAAATGAAATTGGTGGCCAATGTGCCCAGACAGAGCCTTCAAATAAAACAAAAATAAAATTATACTCCTTTGCATCATGTAAAGGATACAGGACGCAAGGCACAAATTTCACTTTGCTGCCACATCACAAATAATATGCCAGCTGAGAACCTATATTTCTTTCTCATCATGAGGGAGAAAAAAAATGTACTTTGGAACAATATTTTTTTTTAATTTCTCTTCATTTTATAAACACTAAAAAACGTGTTTTAAAACAGTTTCTTATATTGGACTCATATTGTGTTTATACATTTCCTAAATGAATGCTTTTTTGGTAACATGTTTGTGTCTAACGTTACTCATATAAATAAAAATATACAGTCATTTTATGGGATAATAGGCAAACAGACATCTGCATGCAACATTTCCCTCATTAGATGTTATCATGTTAGCATATTTTTATGACTTTGCTGCAAAATACAATGTGCCGATTTGAAACCTTCTTAAATATAACTTATTATGTATGTTAACAACCCAAATGCTTTAGTTATGCTTGGAGAATTGTTTAATAAAGGAGTAGTTAACACTGCCGTAGCGCGAGGCGCTGTGACCTGGAGGAAGACGCCGGCGCCAGCGGCGGGAGCAAGAGCAGCAGCTCCTCGTCTGTGATTACTGAACTGATGATGGTCCACCAGTCCCTTCTTCGCAACGAAGGGGCAGCCGGCTGGCTGTCCTCATTTGCAGCTGCTAAACCACGCTGCAAATAATTAGGCATGTATTAGATGCCTTAGCGTTATTTTTTCCACTTAGTAGTTTTCATCATTAACACAGGTTTTATCGAAAATAGCTGGCAGCAGGGAGAGTTGCCCAGAAGACCATAGGTTTTGAGAAAATGCTTCAAAACAACAACAGTGAGTGAAAAGCAGTGGTCTGGAGGGCTCAGTGTAAGGAACTTCCCCAATTTAATGGGGGCGGCTCCGTCTTTGGATGCTGCAAAGGGGTTGCTGTAATGGTTTAACGTGAGCACGACCATCACGGCTAAAAACCCTTCTTGGAAAAGGAGGAAGGGACGAAGAGTTCATCCACTGGCAACACCAGGCCAAGGAGCCAACAGCACATGAGCAGATGAGGGTATCTGCTGGTTTCAATTACACCGGGACGCATACAGCCAACAAAGCAGAAATCGAGGAGTCAGATGGGTTGATAATCTGGCCACAAAAACACACAAATGCACAAATGCTCGATCGCTGTCGCATCACGCTATGAAAGTACCAGGCAAGCCAAGCCGCCAAGAGCAGAAAGTAGTGAGGGAGAGATTTACGCGCTGGTCAGTCTGAGCAAAGCGTCTGCTCTGCTTTGAATGCGTTTTAAGGCTTTCTTCGCCGTGATTGTAAGAACAGAATGAATCCTCCAAACCATTAGTGCTTTCAGCTGGGTTTGATCAAATTGTTACACCCTCCATGCCCGGGCTCTGAAAGATGAATACATAATTGAGAAATTCTCTCTTCTAAAATATTTCTTAAATCCAACAACAAAAGGGTTTAATCAGAAAGTTACTCCCTTTTCAGGATAGTTCTGCCATAGCTGTTTGGATGAAATGAGTGGAAATCGGAGCTACAGTCATTTAAATAATCTGTTAAAAAGCTATTACGTTTCCCTAATGCTAGTCATTTTTAAATGGTTCTTGGTTTGATTCATGAACAATACATGAACAGTACATGATTCACATGGGCAATTTTTATTAAGCACTTATACCAAAAAGAATGTCAGACCTGGTGAAATCCATTGTATATTGCAGCATTTTCATATATATTTTATTTTTTTTAAATAGCATGCATTAAGGTTCAACTTCTCATAGACCAAAGTTGACAGGGAAGTTGGGCCTGCCGCAGAAGATCAAGGAGCCAACAGAGGCTGAAAGATATTATATAGATAATTGTAAAGATCTTGCTGTACTTCAAGTGCTTTTGAAGTTCTGTAATGACTTTTTGCTATCAGACAGTGTCAGGTTTAATTGAAGTCAAGGCTTGCTACTTAATCATGAGATCCATAAGTGTGTAAATATTAGTGCTGCTGCTAAGCAATGAATCGCCTTAGTATTAATTAGGAAAAAAAATACTTTGCACCGATTTAAGGGCACACAGTGGGCTGCCCTGAGAGGCGCGTTAGTATATTTGCAGGGAGGATCATGCAACTTCAGGGAACTGGGAGGATCTATTGTTAGTTCCATTTCCAACTGACTTAGTCTGGGGCTTGGGTAAGTTACTTGCCCTCCATACAACTGTTCCTCGGTTGTCCAAGCTGTAAGGTATGGGTTAGATAACTTATTACCCACCTGACTGGGATACTGCAAAGACTTAAAAATTTCACCATAATCTGAAAATTTCCTGTAGTTTACACTGTTCAAATATTCCTATAGTTTGAAGTCCAGCGTAATGCGTAATATGTAAGGATAAAGGCAGTGACCTAAGGTTTTACAACCCTGGTGGCAAATGTACCCGTACTTCCTATGCACAGCCAATGTGGGGATGATTTTAAAAGAAGAGTTATTGCTAATTGCCATTTTGAAACAAACAATATATTGCCAGTTGAGCAATATGATCAAAATCCAAAGCATTGTTTCTGCTGTGTTATAAAAGAAGTTGGATTATGCAATTTGGTGCCAAAGTGACTTAGATCTGCTTAAAGAGTTCTAAATTATGGTAAGCATTTAAACTGATAAGCAGAGATTTAATGTGGGCCACAATAGGATTAATGAATAAATATCAGGGTCTTATGTTACCTATTTACAACGACATTTAGAAGTAGCACTACAGCTGTGAGTTATACTCGGGGTACACTTCATACTGGCAGTGAAGTGAAGTGCCTACAAAACCTCTTGCTTGAGCTGAGGAGCTCCCAGGACACAATTTTTCAGTTTTACAGATCATCTCATTAAAGTTCAGCCACTTTTCAAAGTTTTGTGGAAACCTTAACACACTCTTTAGCACATGGCACTCATACAACTCTACTACCCGCCACATACCAAAGAGATGCCCTGGGGGAAAACAAATGGTGTGGCTAGGGATGCTAGGCAAAGTGTACTTCTAGGACACATTAAATTTTAACGCGTCCCAGTTGTACTCCATTTTGGGAAATGATGCTTCTTATTGTCGAGTTACTCAGGCCCATAATCAGGTCCCTAATATGTTCAACAAAGCATCAGGATACATGAAATATCTTACCAGATAATCCTCTTTGGAATCCACAGTTCAGTTATTAAGTATTCCTTTCACTAATCTCTGTAATCCTCTGTTGATATAGGTCAGTAAAACAGTGGCTAAACCCCATATGATAAAACTAAGTCTAGATTTTTAAATCATTCATTTTACGGTTTTTATTATATTTTTCTCAGCTGTTCTTACTCCTGAAGGGATGTGACCAGGGCTACAGATGTGGCACATGGCAGCTCCCAGAAACCACAGGGAAGGTCTTTACACCAGTACGTCAGCCAAGAGTCCAGATCCACCAGCAAACTCGAGACGTATTCAGAAAATGCATGCGGAAGTCAAGACTGGGACTATGTGCTGTTTGATAGCTGAGATGACATTAGCTCACTGGTGTTCGCAGCCACTGGATTAGCAATCAGTGTTAAATCTTCACATGCAATGAAAGTTAACAATGCTGGTTTTATATTGTCCCCAAAAAAATCATCGAGTCTGTTTTCTCCTTTTGATTACAGTTCATTTAAGGGAAGAACGTTACTGCATGCTTTGAAAATGTTTTATGTGTCTTTGGCTGATAGAACACACAAAACGTTTGAATAGGCCCATTTATTTGAGCAGACGTATTAAATAATACTTTAAATGTGAACATGCGTGTCGTAAATTTTGTAGTCTCTTTAAAGTAGGATAAATCTGTGTATTTAAAATAGTCTTTCTTCAAAGCCATCTTTTTCTTTTTTTTTTTTTTTAAACAGTCATAAAGGAAACTCTGATTTGTGCTGCATGAACAATGCCAGCATCATCATTTTAATGTTATCCATATGGGCTTCTAATAATAGATAAGAGACTACATTTGTATTGTATGTCTTAGAGACATTTAAAATCTTGATAAGGAAAGGCTGATTTCATTGGCCCCACAGTTAAAGGAAAGCAGACCCTAATTAAAAGAATTCTGTTCTGAATTAACTAGTTTGACATGTGCTAATTGACAGTTCCTGTGAAATGGTTCTAATTAAAGTCAATATGTCTTTTTCAATTAAAAGGAAATTAAGAATATACTAATATACATTAACAACTTAATCTGCCTTCAATATCCCATACATCAGCTGCTTTTCTTCTAATGTTATTGGAGAACCATCTGACATGCATCTTCTACTGTTTGGTTATGGTATCTCATTATTACTCAACAAGAACGCAGGCAGTGGTGGATATCCCCTGGAGCAAGGCGAGAACTTGCCTGTGCTCCCTGCATGCAATTCCTTATCTCTTGCCCCATAGAAGGTAAAATCACCTTTCCACACATAAGAAAAAAAGACTTTTCTCATGACCAGAAACATCTCCTTATTAATTGCACACCAGGGCAAGTATTGGCAATTAGTCAGTGGATAGAAACTTTTAATAGAAGCCTTAGAAGTAACGGTGCACTGCTCAACTGTTCTTTCATTATTTGGCCCAAGGAAAGGCAGGGTTTTGACTTTTGGGAGACATCTCTCATGCTCTGTTTCAGAAGTAAATGCAGGGCAGAGTTCTCTGGTGGGAATGCTTTTAATTGTATATACAAGAAGAAAATGGAAAACATGCCTGCTTGGTAGAGCAGTGCTGAAAACCATCCCATTGTTGTTGCTGGAAATGTGACGTGGCTGTTTATAGCCGCAAAATTAAGTATTCAAATGTGCAGTTGACTTTTTGCTACCAATTCCTACTGCTACTGACTTTAGTAACTAAAAAAGCTCCATTAAAAATACCAGCCCCGTGCCGATAACATCACTATCTTGAACGTATGGTGAACTATGCAGAAGATTAACATCTGCTTATGTGAACTTTGCCATTGATTTCTCATAGTTTTTATTTTCTTCTTTGGAAAATAATAATGAAAAACAGTTTCAGGGAGAGGAGAGTCACCAGGGGAACAAGCGGAGTAATTGACTTAAAAGGTAATTAGATAGCTGCTTTAAAAAAAAACTGCCTCATATAGGCTGTTAAGAACACAATCTCACTTCTATTATAAATTTCGTATTTCAAGGAACACTACTTCAGCTATGAATATTCACTCTGCTGAATTTATCATAAAGAGAATATATTATCTAGCCAGATTTTACCAAAGCTTGGCTTGGCTCCAGCAGTCTCTATTTTTTTCAAGTGACTCTTTTAAATCATAACAAAAACATGTTATCTTTTTTTCAGGAAGATGAAAATTCAGCAAATAATCATTTACCTGTGACATTATGAGACAAATTAAGGGACAGAGAATAGATTTTTGTGGCTCCAGAAACTGAACCAGAAGGCTGCTGAGCATGCCGCTAAGATGCATATAAAATGCTCTGGGAGGATTTGGGAGTTGTGGTGAGGTGTTATTTTTTATTTTTGTTTGAGCTTGTTGGTTTTCCTGGTATTTGTTGAAATTTATATTCAGTTTAAGCAACAAATATCCAAAATATTTCATACTATTGAAATAGAAATGACCACGTTGTTTATTATGATCTGGTTCTGTTTAACAGAAAGAACACAGCCAGGTTTTCAGGACTGTGCGACCAGATTTCATATAGGCAGCTAGTTAATTTTTGCAAAAGCAAATGTCAACAAAAGGTTTAAAACTTTGTCCCAAAGCATCTACAATGCAGCTTAAAATGCCCCATCTCAAAGCTAAAAACAACTCTCTTGACCAGCCCTCTTAAAACGCTACAGACCACCTACACGAAGGTTTGGACCTAGCAAGATACTTGGGATGAGCATCTCGATTCTCAGCCTGGATGAAGCTTTTTGGCTAAACATTATGAGACCAAGGGCTTCAGAAAGTTTCTTACCCCTCACTTGTGCTGCTGGTGGGTCCCTGTGATTCTAAAGGAAGATTTTAGAGGGCGAAAGAATTCAGAAAACCTGAGATTAAGAAAAGGAGCAGCTGAGATACTGACCTTGAAAAGTGGCTGTTTGGTTCTGCCAAATGGAGTGAAATGCCCAACTCCCGGTGAGGACCTGGGATAAAGGGCCTGATGTGTATTTCAATACAAAAACTCTCTTTGACCAAACCAGGCGTTAAACCAATCAGGTCCTAGAGACATCCTTGTCCGAAGGAAAAATAGTCGTACTTTCTCAACAGAAACTCAAATCGTACCTTAATTTTTTTCTTTTATCTTAAATGCAGAAGCTCCCACAGCAAAGCAGACTGGACTTTTTGATGCCGTATCTTTGTATCCATCGTAATCTTTTAATATCCCATTATATAAGCTGGGGACAGGATTTTCAAAGATCACTTATGTGTGTGCCTAGGACTGTATATGACTCACAGACCCCACTCTTTTCTCAGCATCAGATTTTTAACCATTGCCTCAGTGTGGTGCTGGTACAGACACACCGCTGAAGATGTTAAACATGTCCCTAGATTAGTAAATAAACAAATCTCTGGGAGACGGCAGAAATTCTGACTACTTGTATTCATTAAAATTCTATGGTACTTTGCACAAGAGGAATGCTAATCCCAGAGTCTAAACCGAGACCCACTCCCACAGGCCCTTAAAATGTACTTAAAATAGAGTAAGGCTACTTGCAAGGTTCGGTTTCTGGACCTAGGTGACTGCAGCCCAACAGTCTTCTGCCTGTCCTAAATGCTGCTTGTTTTTCCACTGGCTGCATTATTCTTTCCTCCCTCACCTCCTTCCACTGTGGCTTTGCTGTAAACTGCTAGGAAATTATTTCATATATTCCACACTTCAGCTGCATTTCACGCACAAGTGAGGGGACGAGGATAATGGTATGTGAAGCACTCAGAAAATTATTTTCCTCTTATTCCCCTTGCTAAGCCTGTTTCAGTATTTCAACTCCTTGGTTCAAAAGTGGGGAGAGAGGGGGAAAGAAGATGGAGCATAATTTAAAAAAACAGTTGGCTTGAATCTGAAAACACTTATGGATGAGTTTAGCTTGACTCATAAAGGTAGTCATATCGATTTGAAAAAGCCAGTTTCCTGGGGCACGTCACTGCAGTACCTTTCCAGGACACCTAAGAATCTTCTCTTAATGACAGCTTTTGCAGTGAGGTTGGTGCTGGTGGCTCTGGATTACTCCTTGCTCACACAGGTAGTCTGAAAAGTCAGGAAGCAGGTAGGAAGAGAAACTTCTTGTCCGTGTAAGGATCCTGCTTTATATAAATACTTTTCTATTAAATAAGGACTATCAATACTCTCAAGGAAAAGAAAAAGAAAAAAAAAAAAAGAAAAAAAAATCACTGCATGAATCAGAGTAGTAAACTTGTGAATTACCTTCCTATGGATGAAGGTCTAGGTGCTTTTCGGCGGAGTCTGACAGCCCTGAAAGTCAAAAACACAATAAGACAAGGGGCGGGGGGGGGGGGGGGGAAGCAAACAGTTCCTAGGAACCTTCCAGAATGCAGCTATCTTTGTCTTTGTATAAATAATTAGTGAAGCAGTCTTTCTGTTTATATCCAGCCTAGCTAGATAGAGCTGTTTGTGTGGGGAAAGAACTGCTGTGTTCTTGATGCAAGCCAAGCACATCCTATAAATTCTGGAGTCCAAGAAAAAATTTATCTTGGCAACAGGTCTGCTCGAGAAATCAGCATGTGGGACACGGGATGCTGTGGTCCATGTAAAAACCTCTGGTTAGCAAGTTTTTCCTCCTCAAGCATCTGTCCTTCTTGCCACTCTTCCTTCTTCCCCCCTCCCCTTTCACAGCACTTACTGTAGGCAGTCACATTTTCCTAGCCGTGAATGCTGCACAAGTTATACATCCTCCTAATACATACATTATGGAATGTGTTTGTTTTTTGCTGTTAGAACAGATAAACATATTTTCAACATGGATGTGCTCATGAGCTGAAAAACAAAGTCATGTGGGGTGTTTTTAATATCTTGTTGGCTTCGCTATTGAGAGCATTTGGCCCCAGGCAGCCTTCATTTACATACCATGCCCCACATCTTTTCTATTATTGTTAATTGAATATTCACATTTCAGCGTTCCTGATCTTGACCCCTATTTGTTTCACACATTCTTTTGTACTCGGTGGCATTAATTTTTCTGGCATTATTGTTAATATCACCATGCAAATAATTATTTTGTTAAAGCCATCCCTTTCATTGACAGGAGAAAGGACTTAAAATCAGTAGCCTGTGTGTCTCCCGCTATTTCATACAGACAGGTAGAATAGTACAGAAAATAACCACGGCTAAGGAGGCGTACTAGATTCCATTTTAAGCTCCTACATTTAAGTATTCAAATTTTTCTAACCTTTGCTTTAAAACCTTGACATTTGGGGCTAAGTTTTGTGGTCTTCACCTTTGCTCCAAGGTGTCTCTTTTAAGTGAAAGCAAGAAGTTAATTAGAAGGATACGCCTTTTTATCAACCGCAACAAAAGTTTCATCCAAAACAACTGCCTGTAGAGAGTTGAAATACGGCACGGAGCAACTTTACAAGAATCTTTACTTCCGCTACGGCAGAGAAATCTAGCTTGAACTGTGCCTTGATCCAGATTTTGACGGCTGTATTCAGATCACATTGAGCGCACAGCCAGGGAAGACTGTGCCGAACACGTGCGGGGGGTGGTGAGACAGCTGCCGAATGGAAAATGGGCAGAAGTGGTTACAGGTCAGGGAGACGGTACCTGTCTTGATTACCCTCCGCAGCGTGCTCGAAGGATCAGAAGAGCTCCTTGTAAATGCAGCAAGGAGCAATCCCACTGGGATGCCCTTCAGAGTGTTCTGCAGCTCCTGGGAGGTATCCAAATGACCATCCAAAGTAAGGCGATGGATTGGATTCATAATACCTAGAACAATGGTTTATTCAACCTTTGCCCAACCTTCGTGGGCAGTAATGTGACTTTTCATGAGTCAAGGAGATGCAGAAAGCATTCAATTCTCCATGGGTTCATTCTGAGACCTTCCAGACCTGCTCTAATCCAGACAACTAGCCGTAGACAGGCAGCACACCAGCGTTACTTCATGAGCCGAGAGACTCTGAATCCCCAAAGCAAAGTTTTTCTTCTAGGTCCTCCACATCCTCCAACATTTTTGCTTACACTCGGGGAAGGTGTATTTAAAAACTGAAACTGTAGGTGCATATGGACTTCATGACAGTGTGCTTAACAGTTGGTAACCGACCAAGCTTACACTGGTGTTTGCGCTTTGGAAAATAGTGATCAGATAAAGTCACTAAAGTTCATCTCATGCACGATATGACAGGACGCTTTTATTCATGTCAAGCCCCAGTCTTCCTGCTTGTAATGCATGCCTGACTTGTCATACCAATGCACACCGACGGAACAGGGCTCACGTAGGTGCTTCCATCTATCCGTATGCCATATATTAAGGGAGTGAGATGTCTGATACATCTATAAAAAGAGAACATGCTGAAGTGCTGCAGAGAACAGTGAATGTGCCAGGGTCCACTAAAAGTATATGAAAAGTACCCTGTAGAGAGTACTCATACTTCCCATCACAGGTAATATTAAAATGGATAGCAGTGAAAGCAGACTGGTGCTGTAAAGCTCTCTAAAACGTGTAGGTGCCTTTGTTCCGCTGTCACAGCAATTGCACCTCTGGCTAATGGTCTGGTAAATTTTTTGGGTGGCTGATTTAGCTTCCACACCCGTGACACCCAGAAAGGAGACCATGGTGGTGACCGAGACAGGAAAAATAGGCTGTAGATTTCAGGCACAGCTCAGTCTGTTTCAGAAGTCGAGGGGAGAGTTTCCACGGACTTCGAAGGGTGTTGGCTCAGCACCCACCGCACTGCGAGAGCAGGTCCCTGTGCAGCCAGACCCAGCCTACAAGTACCAATATCTCCAAATCTAAAACTAGAAATCCCATCTCCAGCACCGAAGTATAGCTGTTTTATGAGGTCACATCCATCTTTGTGCAAACTGAGCAGCATTCATGGAAACTGAATACTTCTGAAAATGGGTACCTACCGCCTGTGGCAGCACGTACACAAGCAAGTTTGGAAACTTCAGCATAAGGCAGCAAAGACAAAGGAAAAAAGACATACAAGAATTCAAGGGGAAGAATGGGTGTGCTGAAAGGATCACCTTTTCTGTAGGCATTGCCATTCTGCTGGCATAGTCCACCTCACGTATACTAAATACTGCTCGTTTTCCAACCTTTGTGAGATATTTATCTGCCTTCTTAGAGCTGTGGGAATACTGTAAGAATACACTGTTTTGGTGGAGAAACACCACACATCTCTGAAGCTAAAAGTTAATATAATCTCAAAGACATCGGATTAAATGTTGCAGTGGAGCTTCATCATGTTCTTGTTTGGGTAGCTGAGTTAACTATTATGGCCTTGATCCATGAAATGCCTTCCCAAGCCAAAAAAGCAGCCCACTGACATCAGACTGTCTATGCACAGATCAGATTGCAAGACTGGAGCCCTGAAGTGGTCCTAAAACCAGGCCAGACGATGGTCTCACGTGAGACTTCTGACTCAGCCCAGTTGAAACCAATGGGGCCATTGGATGAAAAAAAAAAAATTATTCACAAATGAGAATGAGGAATTTCCAGTCTGACCTTTCACGTTCCACATGGTTTGTGTATACGCTTATCAAAAATGCAATGTAATTTTATATTTTATAGTTTGAATCATGTAGAATCAGCATAATTTATGCAGGATCCCACATGCCTGTTAAGTAGTCAGAATGCTTTTCATGAAGAGGAAGCGTATATAAAGACAGATCTGAGATATCTATATGTGTATGCGTGCAGCGAGCAGATCAAATTTACTGAGAATAACTTACTGGAAAGAAACTCTCTAGCTGTGACATTTTACACCAGTTTTCAGAACACAAGAGGACAATTTTTATACGTATCAATAATTAAGACGGTTTTTGAAATTCATTTCGTCCCTTTTCCTGTTTTTTTGGGTAAACACGAAATTACAGTTTGCTGCGATGACGGGGAAGCGTTACCCTGCGGTTTCTGAAAGGCCAGGCTCAGCGACGTAAAGCAACACGGGAGCTTGTAGACGAGTTATGTTTGGGAGCGTGCGGTGAGCCGAGTGTGTGCCGGGAATGCCGAAGCAGGAACTGGCTGGGGTTGCAGCAGAGAGACGTTATGTCGTGTTTGTGTTTGAGGTGAGCCCTCCCAGCCCTTCCATTGCCACGGCCGTGACTAAAACACCTCCTTCTTGAGGTGAAGGCACGGTGTGCCCGCTCCGCAGGTAGCTGCCAGCCTTTCAGCCAGCTGGTTTGCAAGTTGAGAGAGGTTTTTGCCCTGCTTCCAGAATGTTTTTGCAGGTTTTTGCCCTGCTTTCAGCATGTGGGCGAAAGATCATGCTCTGGCAAATTGAACTGGAATGAAAACCAAGTCTTTTCTCTGTGTTTATATTATAGCTTCCTCCTTATCTCTGCATATACCGCACAAGTGACAGCTCCCAGATCTGGGATAGCCCTCGTGTCGAAGTTTTGTTTCTCACAAGGGACATGCTTGCATGTTTTGTTCTTGTTTCTTGAGAAAGGATCTACTTATTGCCCATGTGTTTAAAGTGTGCATGTCCATATATTCAATATTTCATATATTGAATATCATATATTCAGGCAAGAGCCAATGTACATTCATTGACAAAACATAAATCCCACTCTACAGAGTCTATGGAAAACATCTGCAGATTTTAATTAAACTCGTGCATTGCGACCAGGGCTACAGCCAAAATCTTATAAAGAGTGGTGAAAAAGCAGCAGACAGAGGTGTAGAGCAGAGCTATAGCCTAACAAATTAAAACGTCCTAAAAGCCTATATACAAAGCACATGCATGAGCAATTGCATTAGTACAGCCCAAATTGCACACGATGAAGAAAGCTCTCAGGGTTTTTGAAGAACAACGTTTTCAATCCTTTGCCAACATGTTGTCTGCAAATATCTCTATTTATTTTACGTACCTGCTATTTGGCATGGGATGATCTGCACAAATTATGTTGGCAAGAAAAAAAATAAAGGAATCAAGCTCAAAAAGTAATACTGATCTCCAATTAATTTTTAAGATTTGCACCAAACAAAATGGCAAAGTAATGAAGCAAAGCACAATGTTTTAGCTTCAGTGCTAAAATATGGATGCATGTGAAGTGTACGTTGTTATTATTATAGGGAGTCTTGTGATCCTTCTCTGTGTTTCTCTTTGCAGCCATAAGATGAGGGGGTGATCACCAGTGGGAAATGAACAGTCACTGCAGTATCGGATTGGGCTGGAATCTGTCATACTTGGAAACCAGTGCGAATAGCGTGGTCCTACACCCAGAATAAGAAAGGAACGTTAAAGTTCTGATTGGGTAAAATGATCCCCAGATAAGAATAAAGCAAGACCACACAGTTCTTGACATGCATTTAAATGTATTTCGACATTTCACATAGCTTAAGGTTCTATGTCCTATTAAAAATTTGCCGGTTTGGTTTTGTTTGTTTAAAAAAAAAAAAGCTAAATTTTAAGAAAATAGCTGGATATTTGTGAATTGCTTAGGACTCTCCCTCAACATTCACTGATTTATTAGCAGTGATTAACAGTAAATCCAGTCTTACAAAGCCATGGTCCTCAGGAACTCAGTCCTTTGTATTGTACGGCCTTTGTTGTAAGTTGGGAGAAGGCACAGCCCTTTCCAGAATGCACCACACAAAAACAAGCCTTAGCGCAATTAATTTTAGGTCAATACATTAACTACCTTTTCACTGATACCAGATTTGAGCTAGGATAACATGTATTAGTACAGGAAGAGGTTGTAATTGTTTAATTTGGAAAAAATAATTATACTTGATTGAGATACAGTTCTTTCAAAAGAGGTTAATGATATATTCCCTTTTTCCCCCCCCTCCAAAGCGGCAAATTACAGAGTCGATTAATCGAAGCATAACTTAGGGTCACCTTGACACATACTTTTCTGTCAGCCTTGTTGATGTCAACAGATGCTACGGGTGCCTGCAGACCACCAGGTGATGCACAAGGCAGGTCATAGATAAGCATTTTACTCTAAATTCCCTATATGGTGTTGGCTGTTGGAGTGATAATTGTTCTTTGTGATCCTGTCACACAATAGACTTTCTAGTCAGGGCTAACCTTTCTTGTAAGGAAACCACAGTTTTAGCAACACTGGTTGACCACTTACCTCTTTATACGCCCTGTGTGGCCGTGTTGATTTGAGCCATTCTTGACCTCAGCTGCTTGAGACAAAGGACATGATGTCCAAATGAAGAAATTAGCAAATTTTGCTTGGAAAGCTTCCCCCACTTGCATCAAAGCAAAGTTTGCACTTGGCACCAACAGGGCCATAATTTCGCCTGGATTTGCCATTATTGACCTTTCCAGTGCTGTATGTTGATGCGCAGAAACAGTTAAAGTTATGTTTTCTCCTCAGAACGCGTGTGCATATGGAAAAACACAGTTTGGTCATTTCCTACATACATTTATTAACCTTTGACCACAAGTAAGGAACCTAAAAGAAGCTAGAAAGCATCCCAGCAAGTGTAGTATCTCTCCTCAGCCTCATCATAATATACCGAGCCCAGCCTAGTTTCTCGCCTTAGCATTCTTAGTACACCTAGTCCAGTCCTTTGGCAGAATTTCTAAGGATTTTCAGGAATACAGGATCAAGCTGTTCCCTGCAGCCTAAGGCCTTGTGCTGTCTCTCTCAGCTACTGTCATACATGAAATGATATCACAACCTTTTGAAACTTTTTCATGTCTTTTGGGAGATACGTAGGTACTTCCATAAAATGTTATAAAACTTACCTTTGTTTGACAGGGACGTTGTTTTATCCTGCTTATAGAAATATCTAGCTGTAAAAAATAAGCGGGACTCAACTCACTCACCTTTCACTGCCTAAAATTTAGTTTCTCTCATCTAGAAATATTTATTTCCCTACGTGAATATAAAAGGGCAGGAAACAAAGAGCAATACAGCAGAGTTGGTGTCTTGATTTCAGGTTGGGTACTCCACCAGCCCCTCTCTGCCTGAAAGAGATTTCCCCAGCTGGGCAGGATTAGCACAATGCATTGTAGGTGTCTCTCCTTTTCTCATTGCCATTTTGAAATGTTAATTTTTTTTCAAAGGTTTCAGGTGTAGAAGGCTTAGAATTAGAGAGCAGTTTGGGAGATACAAGACAAGGGATGATCTACCTTCTACAATGTGTCTCGCTTCATGAAGAGGATGGAGGGAAGAAGGGTCACCATGGACCACGGCTCCTCTTTGGCCTTACAGCCTTGTGCGAGAAAGAGAGATGAAATCTGGAATGTAGGTTCACATCCTAACAATTTGATCAGTATGGAAGAGTGGGCTAAGGACAACCCTTGCTTTATTCTCTCAGCATCTTTAGGACCTCTCTGGAAACCAAAGTGACCAAGATTCCTCTTGGTCTGTTTTTCGAGACCTGTTCATCCCAAACCATTCATGTCTGTTTGTGCAAATCAACAAAGCTGTTGCCACCACATAGGGACCACACGTAAATTATATTCTGTACTCCTGGCATCAAGGTTGAAAAAATATTTTCACTCTTTCTCAACCAAAAAAAAAGTAATCCATCATTCATTAAAAAGTACCTGCTACAAATTACTTAGTTATAGGTACCCTCCACAATATCTTTACTTGTGAATGTTTTAGAAGCAGAACCAGATTTTCAAAAAAGTCTAGGGGGATAAAAAATATATAAAGTAACCTAATTTTACAGTGTCTGGGGAAATCCTTAGCCCTGAGTTGATGCCTGTCTCTGCTCTGCCGCAACTCAGATCTGTACGTGTCTCCCTGAAGCTGACATCCAACCCTGTGTCTCCAAGAACGCGTAGCGCTGTCTTCCATGTTGACGCAGTTTTATAACTGACTCGGGGATTAGGACTGATCCGCTGATGTTTTGGGTGACTGACTGAACTATCAGTTTATGCAAAGCCTGGATGTATTCCCAAGCCGTCCCACCCTGCCTCGTTCCCTCTCACTTTCTGCCCCAGCTCACAAAAATATGGTCTCAGAGAAATCAAGCTGGTCTGGGACAAAGGTGGAAAAGTCACCCAG